>NC_054492.1:13217105-13447105 GCF_017639515.1 Carcharodon carcharias | reverse complement strand
ATGGACTTGCAGTTTGAGGTATGATGCAAATCCAGAAAATGGAATAACCAACAGGTCATGTCTGTGAAACAGCAAAATCTTTCGGGATTTAAAGATTGAAAGTGTAAAGTCATCACTGAGGTGCAGAGAGAGAACAGCTACGTGGGGATGTGTTTTGAATGTTAAGAACTATGGTAACGCAAACCAGGGATCTAAGCATGTGGGACTACAATCTACAAATGATTCAGTAGCTACCTTTATAAGGGGAAAGTAACAGTAATCCATCCAATCCATAATTCATTTATAACAAATAGTGCCATTGGCTTTAATCGATGTTTTATAATATCCTTTCAAATCGGTAAAGAATGAAATAAGTTTTCTGCTGAATCAGCCATTCTTACAGTTGGTACTGTCCTGATAATTTAATGCAGGCTCTAATCATAAAAGGGGTTGGTGAATTGACCACCTGTTGCCTTGACGATAAACTGTTGCAGTAGCCAGCAGTTAGATAGGCACCAAAAAAAGCTTTTAAAAACATTCTGGTTAAAATTGTGTCTGAGATATCTGTGCTCCTCCAGTTCTGGCCTCTTCTGCATCCCCTATTTTAACCACTTCAACATTGGTGGCCATGCCTTCAGTTGCCAAGGCCCTAAGCTCAGGAATTCCCTCCCTACATCTCACTGCCTCTCTACCTCGCTTTCCTCCTTGAAGATACTCTTTGGAACCTACCTCTTTGACCAAGCTTCTGGCCATCTGACTTAGATCTCCTTATGTGGCTCAGTGTCATATATTGCTGTGAAGCATCTTGGGACATTTTAGAACAGTAAAGGTGCTATATAAATATAAATTGTTGTTGTTTGTTTCCAAAGATCTCTCTCTCTGCAGTTATATCCCTCCAGCTTATGTTCTTATGAGTCTATGTCCTCCCTCCTGCATGTTGATCCTGTGTAGTTTCTAGCTTTCTCTCTGCATTTTTTTCTTTCCCAGAGTGTGAAAAATTTTCTTCCACACTTTCTTTCTCTCCCCCTCTCCTGTCACGCAGACTGCGCCCTGTTACTCTCTGTTTCTTTGCATCGCTTTCTCTGTAAACAAAATACTGTCAGAACAGTGGGGAATTTTAGTTTTGGTGAACGTGTGGGATTGGGTGTAGGAGCTGAGGGTGTTAAATAGACAAAAATCCCAAGTGGGTTCGGAAGCTGGCTCCAGCCCACTAACTTGCAGCTTTTACTGAAGGTTGGTGGTGGTGGGGGGGGGGGGGGGGGGGGGGGGGGGGGGGGGGGTGGTCAAGCCGCTCCCAGTAAGCAAGTCGGCATTTTAAATATGATAATGATGGTGGGAGCTTCAAACTGAACCTGCTTTGTAGGTTTTGAGGGCCTCAGGAAGCGTGGCAGCAAGGCAAGGACATCCTTAGGGAGCATTCTTTGTGGGTCAGGAATGTTTCATCCTGAACCCCAAGGTGTCCCGCTATCAGACCCTCTTGCCCTCATAAAACAAACATGCCACCATCCCCACGGCATCGGACCCCATCCTCCGAGGTTCAAGGATTCACCCCTCCCAGGCACACTCTGGAGGACTAGACACCAGCAAGACAATTGTGGGTTGCAATAGGTTGTATTCTGTTTTGCATTGTCCCTTACACTCAATCTCTGCCTCCTTTATTATTTCCTACATCAAAATAGTCACCACACTGCAAAAGTACTTCAAAGCGCTTGGGAATGTCTTGAAGCTGTGAAGTACTTCTTGTTTTTAGTGTCAGCCATTAGTCACTTTCTTGCCTCTGGGTCAGAAGGCTGTGGGTTCCTGTCCCACTCCAGAGACTTGGAGCAGGATTTTACCCCCCTCGGGGGCGAAGTTGAATTGTGGGCGTGCGCAGGCGAGCCTCCGAATGGTGCCCCCAATTGGGGGCGAGGTGCCATTTTATGTAGGCGGGCCAATTAAAGCCCGCCCAGCATGACATCCGCACAGAAGCGCTATGTGCTCCCTGTGCGGGTATGGGTGGGTGGGGGAATCCCTAAACCCGAGAGTGTGCTGTTTTGCACATGCCCACGAAAGAGCGCACTCACCTCCCCGAGGCTGAGTGCAGCCTCAGGGAGATCGGCTGTTCTGTGACAAATATTAAAAATAATTCCTGACATGTCCCCTCATGTGAGACTGACACATGAGTTGGGACATGTCCATAACTTTTACAATAACTTTAATAAAATTTTAAAAAGCCGACATGAAACTTCATCCTGCCCGCGAATGAGGTTTCATGCTTTTTCTGAAGCCCGCCAGAGCTCCCGGCCTACCCGCTAACCCTAGGGTTGGATGGGCAGGTCCATTAATCAGCTTAATGACCCTGTCAATGGCCTCAGTTGGCCATTGGCAGGTCGGCGGGTGCGCAGCTGATTTCGCTGCGCCCCCACCTACCGGATAATTTAAATGGGGCGCGGTGACATCGGGAGTCCTGCCCAACGTCACCGCGCTTCATTTTACGCATCGGCGAGAGGGCCCTGCCCCCACCGCCCCCACTCGCCGACGGGCAAATCCTGCCCTTGAGCACAAAATCTAGGCTGACACTCCAGTGCAGCACTCTGGGAGTCCTGCACTGTCATCTGGGATGTTAAACCAAAGCATCATCTGACCTCTCAAGTGGATGTAAAAGATCCCATGGCACTATTTCAAAGCAGTGCAGGGGAGTACTCCAGCTGTCCTGGCCAATATCAACATTAAAGAACAGTTTATAAGACCATAAGCCGTAGGAGCAGAAGTAGGCCATTCAGCCCATCGAGTCTGCTCTGCCATTCAATGAGATCATGGCTGATCTAATAATCCTCAATTCCACTTCCCTACCTTTTCCCCATAACCTTTGATTCTCTTAGTGATTAAAAATCTATCTCAACCTTGAATATACTTAACAACTCAGCCTCTACAGCCTTCTGCAGTATAGAATTCCACAGATTGACTAACCACTGAGAGAAGAAATTCCTCCTCATCTCTGTTTTAAGTGGGCACCCCCCTTACTTTGAGATTATGCCCTCTGGTCCTAGACTCTTCCACAAGAGGAAACAACATCTCAGCATCAACCCTGTCAAGCCCCCTAAGAATCTTATGTGTTTCAATAAGATTGCCTCTCATTCTTCTAAAGTTCAACGAGTACAGGCCCAACCGACTCAACCTCTCCTCATAAGAAAATTCCTCCATCCCCGAGATCAACCTAGTGAACCTTCTCTGGTTACTCTGCCAGTATATCTTTTTAGATATGGGGACCAAAAACTGTTCACAGTATTTGCAGCTGATGTAGTTTATATGGATTTCATCAAAGCCTTTGACAAGGTCCAACATGGGAGACTCATAAAGAAGGCAAAGGCACATGGGATACGGGGTAATTTGATTAGGTGGGTTCAAAATTGGCTTAGTTGTAGGAGGCAGAGGGTGATGACAGAAGGATGCTTTAGTGACTGGAAGCCAGTGTCCAATGGCGTACCACAGGGATCTGTGCTCGGTCCCCTATTATTTGTCATTTATATAAACGACATAGATGACTATGTGGGGGTAGGATTAGTAAGTTTGCAGAAGACACAAAGATTGGCCGGGTGGTTAACAGTGAGGTTGAGTATCTTGGGCTACAGGAAAATATAGACAGGATGGTCAAATGGTCAGATAAGTGGCAGATGGAATTTAACCCTGAAAAGTGTGAGGTGATACACTTTGGAAAGAGTAATCTGACAAGGAACTATTCAATGAACAGCATGGCACTAGGAAGTTCTGAGGAACAAAGGGACCTTGGCGTGTGTGTCCATAGATCTCTGAAGGCAGAGGGGCATGTTAGTGGGGTGGTGAAAAAGGCATATGGGACACTTGCCTTTATCAATTGAGACATAGATTACAAAAGCAGGGAGGTCATGTTGGAGTTGTATAGAACCTTGGTGGGGCCACAGCTGGAGTACTGTGTGCAGTTCTGGTCACCACATTATAGGAAGGATGTGATTGCACTGGAGGGGGTGCAGAGGAGATTCACCAGGATGTTGCCTGGGATGAAACATTTAAGTTATGAAGAGAGGTTGGATTGATTTGGGTTGTTTTCGTTGGAGCAGAGAAGACTGAAGGGTGACCTGATCGAGGTATACAAGATTATGAGGGGCATGGACAGGGTGGATAGGGAGCAGCTGTTCCCCTTAGTTGAAGGGTCAGTCATGAGGGGACATAAGTTCAAGGTGAGGGGCAGGAGGTTTAGGGGGGGTGTGAGAACAAGCTTTTTTACCCAGAGGGTGGTGATGGTCTGGAATGCACTGCCTGGGAGGGTGGTGGAGGTGGGTTGCCTCACATCCTTTAAAAAGTACCTGGATGAGCACTTGGCACGTCATAACATTCAAGGCTATGGGCCAAGTGCTGGTAAATGGGATTAGGTAAGTAGGTCAGGTGTTTCTCACGTGTTGGTGCAGACTCGATGGGCTGAAGGGCCTCTTCTGCACTGTGATTCTGTGTGTGTGTGATTCTATTCTAGGTGTGGTCTAACTAGTGCCTTGTATAGTTTTAGCAAGACTTCCCTATTTTTATACTTTTTTCTCTTTGAAATAAAGGCCAACATTCCATGTGCCTTCCCTATTACCTGTTGAACTTGTATGCTAGTTTTTTGGGATTCATGCACAAGGACTCCCAAATCCCTCTCTGCTGCTGCTTTCTTCAGTCTTTCTCCATTTAAATAATATTCAGCTCCTCTATTCTTCCTGCCAAAGTGCATAACCTCACACTTTCCCACAATATATTTCATCTGCCACGTTTTTGCCCACTCACTTAACCTGTCCATATCCCTCTGTAGACTATTTATGTCATCCTCACCACTTGTCTTCCCACCTATTTTTGTGTCATCTGCAAACTTGGCGATAGTACATTCACTTCCCTCATCCAAGTCATTAATATATATTGTAAATAATTGTGGCCCCAGCACTGATCACTGTGGCACTCCGCTAGGTACAGGTTGCCACCCTGAAAATGGCCCCCATATCCCAACTCTCTGTCTTCTATTAGTTAGCCAGTTCTCTATCCATGCTAATATACTATCCCCAACACCATGGGCTCTTATCTTATTAAGTAGCCTTATGTGTGGTACTTTATCGAACGCCTTTTGAACATCCAAATATATTACATCGATTGGTTCCCCCTTATCTATCTTGCTTGTTACCTTCTCAAAGAATTCTAATAAATTTGTCAGGCATGATTTTCCCTTCATGAAGCCATGTTGACTCTGCTTGATTAGATTATGCAGTTCTAAATGTTCTGCTATAACATCCTTTATAATAGATTCCAACATTTTTCCAATGACAGATGTTAAGCTAACTGGCCTATAGTTACCTGTTTTTTGTCTCCTTCTCTTTTTTAATAAGGGTGTTACATTGGCAGTTTTCCAATCCTCTGGGACTTATCCAGAATCTAAGGACTCTTGGAAGATTACTACCAGTGCATCCACTATCTCTGCAGCTATTTCCTTTAATATCCTAAGATGCAACCCATCAGGTCCAGGGGACTTATCGGCCTTTAGCCCCATTAGTTTCCCTAGTACTTTTTCTCTAGTGATAGTTATTGTATTTATTTCCTCCCTACCTTTTGCCCCTTGATTATTTAGTATTTTGCTATGTTATTAGTGTCTTCTACCATGAAGACTGATGCATAATGCAAAGTATTTATTCAACTCCTCTGCCGTTTCCTGGTTCCCCATTATTATTTCCCCAGCCTCATTCTCTAAAGGACCTATATTAACTTTGGCCTCTCTCTTCCTTTTTATATATTTAAAGAAGCTCTTACTGTTCGTTTTTATATTATTTGCTAGTTCACCCTCAAAGTTTATTTTCTCCCTCTTTATTACCTTTTTGGTTATCTTCTGTTGGTTTTTAAAACCTTCCCAATCCTCTGGCTTTCCACTTATCTTTGCCGCATTGTATGTTTTTTCTTTCACTTTGATACTATCCTTAACTTCTTTGGTTAACCATGGTTGGCTTATCCCCTTCCTACAATACTCCTTCCTCACTGGGGTATATCTTTGTTATGAATCATGAACTATTTTCTTAAACGTCTGCCATCGTTCATCAACCATCTTTTCTACTAAACTCCTTTCCCAGTCCACACCAGCCAACTCTGCCCTCATTCCTTTATAATTACCTTTATTTAAGTTTAGCACAGATGTTTCCAAACTAAGTTTCTCACTCTCAAACTGAATGCTAAATTCCATCATGTTATGGTCACTGTTTCCTAGGGGACCTTTTATTCTGAAATCATTTATTAAACCTGCCTCATTACACATTACCAGATCCAAAGTAACCTGATCCCTGGTTGGATCCACAATATTTTGTTCTAGGAAACTGTCCCGAAAACACTCTGAATTCTTGCTCATGGCTTCCTCTGCCAATTTGATTTTACCAATCTACATGAAGAACAAAGTCATCCATGATTAATATATGATCTTTTTTACATGCCCTCATTATTTCCTGATTTATTCTGTGTCCTACAGCATAGCTACTGTTAGGGAGCCTATAGACTACTCCCAACAGTGTCTTCTTCCCCTTGTTATTCCTTACCTCTACTCATATGGATTCCACATCTTCCAATCCAAGATCATTTATTGCTAACATACTTATTCCATCTTGTACTAATAAAGCTACCCCACCACCCTTTCCTTCCTGCCTGTCCTTTCAAAAAGTCACAGACCCCTGAATATTTAGTTCCCAGCTTTGATCTCGTCAGTGTTGCTGTGGGAGCATTCTGTGTGCAAGTTGACTGCTGCGTTCCTACACTATAATTGTGACTACACTTCAAAAGTACATAATTCGTTATAAAGCGCCTTGGGATATCCTGAGGTCCTAAAAGCTACTATATAAATGAAAGTATTTTTCCTTTCATTCTCCATGTCTTCCTTTCCCTTTGACTCTCTTACTTTCCCTCTCCTCTCCCCACACAACATTTTTCTCTCTCTGTCCCGACTCTTTCTCCCTCACCCCTTTCTAATTCTTTCCCTGTCTCCTTTTCCTTTCTCTTTCTGTTCCTATGTTCTTTGCTTCCCTCTTATTCTTCCTCATCACAGTCTCTCTTCCTTGCTCACACATTCTCTCTCCCCTCACACCTTTTTCCCCTCACTCTCCCATTTAATTTTTCTTTGTTCTCCCTTTCTCTGTCTATCCCGTTTATTTCTCTTTCCTCTTCCTTTTTCTGTCTCTCCCTGTCTCTACTTCTCCCTTTTGGTCTCATACTGCCAAAAGAAAAATATATAAAACTTACCTCAGAAGCCTGAATTAAAAGTCCCATACTACATGGTTTTTGTGGAAAACATCTCACATCCTTCCAATATTTCCACTCAATGTTCATTGAACAGATGAGAATAACATTTAAGGAGTCATGGTGAAAATGGATAGAGTTTTCCTTTGAGAAAGATCAATAATGTTTGGTTTTAACTATTTTTTAAAAAAGCAAAAATAGTTATCGTCTGCCTAGTTTTTGCTGAGGTAAAATGTAACTGCATTTCTAGTGTGTTTTCAAATCACTTGGAAAAAAATCTAATCAAAATTTCTCTCAATGGACAAAGAGCAATGAGAAAATTCGACCAATGCATGTTTAGAAATTAGGCTCCAACTGAAACATCTCCTTAAGCATTAGAGAATAACAGCAGTGCATCAACTTCAGCCAGGGTCTCCAGTAAAGTTGATGTCTGATGAACATGCTAGGCCTGTGGTAGAACTTGTGAAGTGGAATTGTAGCTAGACTCAGGTATTTACTTAAAACTCGTTTATTTACATTATGTACAATATGTACAAGGTGGGTTATGGAGTAGGCATGTCTCTGCTGAGAGTTGCCTGTCTACTGTATAGAGTCTCTAGAACATGACTACTGACGTAACAGCTACACCATGGTCTACATCACTCATTAACATCGCTATTCTAATAATTTAACCCTTTACACTACAGTTGAGGCCTTTAAGTAAAAACTTTGAAGGGATTAAGAGACATACAATTCTGTTCTATGACTGGAGGTAACAACCTTCGTGTGAAATATGTTAAGTTTTTTGGGTTTTTTTCTTTTACTTTTTTCCGTTACTTTGTACATGGTTAATTTCAGTTGCTGAGGAGGAAAATAATAGGACGGGAGGGGGAAACAATTTTTTTACCTTCTGACTTCCTCTAATTGAAGATTGTCCTGACTGGTCACTCAGGACTGGTTGCTTCTTTTCCAAGGACAGGACTTTACGTCCCGTGGGTGGGCGGATGCGAGCGCCTGAACGGATCGGGTGTAAAAATAGCGCACGATGATGTTAGGCGATGATGTCATCACGCACCCGCGTGCTATTTCAGTCAGCTGGTGGCACGAGAGTCAGCAGCACGCCCGCCAACAACTAAGAGGCTTATTAAGGCCCTTAATCAATTCATTGAAAGCCATTTCTCGCTGCCCGTTGGTGAGTGGGCAAATCGGCCAAGTGGCCTTTTGATTTTTTTTAAGCAAACCTCATCCACGGGCGGGATGAGGCTTCCCCAATTAAATAAAAAATAAATATAAATTTTTGGGCAGAGTTTTTATTCCATTTATATGTTATTGTGAGTTAGTCCCACGTCGAGACACTTTTTTCTGATTTTAAAATCTTTGCTTTTGATTTTAAAATTGTTCAGCTCCCTGAGGCAGCTCCCCCCACGGGGGCTTTCAGCGCGCACTCCCCCATGCCTGCGCGGACTTCTGCTCTTGCCCTTCTCCCACCCCAGGGCAGCGCTGAGCCTTTCAGCACGCCTTTCACACAGGCCGGCCGTTAACTGGACATCCAGCGTGAAATCGCGGCCAATTGCGAGCGGCGAACCATTTCCTGGCCTCTCCCAGACCCGGCTGCCGTGTCCTCCCGAAGATCCTGCCCCAAGTTTCTACGTGAATCTTCTCACTTTCGTTTCACACCTTGTCCCTTTCTGACTTGCCACTGTTTTACTTTGAGCCAATCAACAATGCGTGAGAGGAAAAAAATGTATCAGCAAGTTTTCTTTTTACACATTCATGGGATGTGGACATCACTGACAAGGCCAGCATTTCTTGCCTATCCCTAGTTTCTCTTGAATTGAATGGCTTGCCAGGCTATTTGAGAGGGCATTTAAGAGTCACCACACTGCTGTGCGTCTGGAGTCATATGTAGGTCAGACCAGGTAAGGGTGGCAGATTTCCTTCCCACAAGGCAAGGCCAGCAATTGTTGCTATCCCCAATTGCTCTTGAATTGAATGGCTTACTAGGCCATTTGAGAGGGCATTTAAGAGTCACCATTTAAATAATCAGGTAAGTGGAGTCTGGTGGTGACAGGACCAGTCTGGCAAGCCCCAGCGAGTGGCAGAGGGGCTGGCATTGCTGGGGGTAGGCAGTGCCGTTGCCGCAGTGACAGCTATTGATGTCCGAGAGACCCTCCGTGGGCCTAAGACTGCCCAGAAAGGAAGGGTCACCCCGGAGCCACTGGGAGGCTGTCAGGGTTTACCTGGCAGTTTCCCCATGCATTGGAAGGCTCCCCTCCCCTCACACTGGTAAAATGCCAGTGGGGGTGGGAAGCGGCCCTTAAATGGTCATTTCGGTGGCCCAATTGGATGCCAGGCAGGCGGGTTGTCTGCCATCTTTCTCACCACTGACAAAATGGCATAGCAGTGGGAGGATAACAGTCAAGTCTTCTTTCACCTTTCCATGCTATTTTGCCAGCCTTCCAGTCTCCGAGCCTCTCCTTAAAGGGCTGGTAAAATTCTGCCAATGTGTTGTTTGATAGGGAGTATACGGATTGGGAGAATGTGTTATTGTAATATCAGCTGCAGTGCACTCACCTCTGGGTAGGAAGATTGTTGGTTTGATGCCCATCTGAGAGACTTGTGCACAAAACGTAAACTCACATTCCAGTGCAGTAATGTGGGAGTGCTGCATTGTCGCATATGAATTGCTGTCTTATGAATAAGATGTTACACCAAGGCTGTATCTGCCCTCTTAGAGTGGGAGGTGGGTACAGGAAGTGGTGGGGGAGTGGGGGTATGAAGAGTGGGACTGAAAGAGAGTTGGTAGTTTAGTGCTAATGTCACTGGACTAGTAATCCTAGGGTCATGGGTTCAAATCCCACCATGGCAGCTGGTGTGATTTAAATTCAATTCATAAATCTGAAATATAAAGCTAGTCTCAGTACTGGTGACCATGACAGCTATCATCAATTATCATAAAAACCCATCTAGTTCACTAATGTATTTTAGGGAAGGAAATCTGCCGTCCTTACCTGGTCTGGCCTACGTATGACTCTAGACCCACAGCAAAGTGGTTGACACTTAGCTACCCTCTGAAATAGTCTAGCAAGCCACTCAGTTCAAGGGCAATTAGGGATGGGCAACAAATGCTACACTTGCCAGTAAAGCGCATATCCCATGAAAGAATTTTTAAAAAGACACGTAAGATCCCATTACTTTATTCAAAGAAGAGTCTGGTAGTTCTCTCATTGTCCTGGCCAACATTTATCTCTGAACCCACACCTAAAACAAATTGTCTGGTTATTTATTTTGTTGCTGTGTGCAAATTAGCCGCTATATTTTCCACATTACAGCACCACACCTCAAAAGTTGCAAAGTGCCATGGGATGTCTTGAGGTCATAATAGGCACTATATAAATCTAAGTCTTTTTTTCCCCTTTTATCAAAAAGCACAATAATAAATCACTGCTAGATTGATACCAGAAACAAATTCACATTTGAGAACAAGGCAATGAATCAGCAGATTGGCAACCACATGTCCAGCAGAAAGGTTTACACGGAATCTGGAGAGACCATAGCAAGGCAGCATCAGAACCCTGCTCATAATCTAAGGCCTGCAACTCAATAGATTTGCTATTCTTTGCAGAACTTTAAAATTAAAATTAAACTGCAAAACAATTCAAACACTTCCACAACAACTGTGACTATTGCCTTAGTTTCAACTCTCAAAACATTTACATTGAAGGAATTGACCAGTAGAATACTCTTATTTGGCCAACAAAGTCTCCTCTGGTTATCTTTTTGAAAATATTTAAAGAGTTAGCCAGGAACTTCCTTGGACCCACTCCAGTTTTGCCACCATAACTTCATTGTAATTCTGCTGTAAACCCTGTTTTTGTAATGTAAATAGAGTTTCCAATGATTTTAAAAAGGGAAAGCAGAAGCTGCTTCAAGGAAATTGCTGGCCTTTTTTTTCAGATTTGCATGTTTGGGCATGGCTCAATGATATTATGATAAGCCTCTTATCACAGAACCCATGCACCAAAACATTACCTGCATCCAACCCCATGTGACCCTCGCTGCTGCAGAAGCACTCATCCGCAGCTATCGCCTTTAAGCTTCTGCCAAGTCCTGCTCCGGGCCTGATCTGTTCCTCTGTGAAGTGAAGATGAAGTGAAGATCTGTTCCACGGTGAAGATATTTTGTGATTAAAGATGCTAATTTTTTCTTTATTCTTTCACAGGAGATGGAGGTGTCGCTGGCAAGACCAGCATTTTTGCCCATCCCTAATTGCCCTTATACTGAATGGCCTGCTAGGCCATTGCTAAAGTTAAGAGTCAACCACATTACTTTGGCTCTGAAGCCACATGAAGACAAGACTGGTTAAGGATGGCAGATTTCCTTCCCTGAAGGTCATTAATGAACCAGATGTGTTTTTAAAAAATTGATGATGGTTGTCATGGTCACTATAACTGAGACCAGCTCTGTATTCCCGGTTTATTAATTGAATTTAGATTCCACACAGTCCAAGGAAACAATCTACCCCAGTGTTTCCCATGCGACTGAAACTAAAATCAGAGGCAATGTCTGCACCCAGTTCTCCAATCTTTGCCCCCATTCCACACTGGGAAAGATCTTGCAATTTTGGGGTTAAACATAAGAACATAAGAGCAGGGGTAGACCATTTGTCCCTAAGAGAACTGCTCCACCATTCAATATGATCATGGCTGACCTTCTGCCTCAACACCTCTTTCCCACTCACTTCCCATATCCCTTGACCCCCTGAGAGACCAAAGTAATTCAACTCGGAGCATCTACAACCTTCTGGGGCACAGAATTCCAAAGTGGCTACAGAGGGATTTGAACCCAAAGAATTCACCTGGGCTTCAGCTTAGTAACATTACCACCTGCCACACCTCTCCAGCAGGTATGGAGAATGGGTATAATAGTGTAATGGTTACAATACTAGACTAATAATCATGAGTTCAAAACCACAGCAGTTTGAGAATTTGAATTCACTTTTAGAAATTCTAGAAATGAAAAGCTGATGTCATTAAAAGTAAGCATGAAGCTGTAGATTGTTGTAGAACCCAACTTTTTAACTAATATCCTTTTGGAAACAAAGCCTGACATAACACCTAGTCTGACTAATAATGTGATACTTAATACATTATCTAACTCTTAGTGAGCAGATAGAGTGATATGTTTGAGTTATGGTGTTCCTGACATGTTGAAAATTAGTTTGACATGAGGAATGATTAACGAGACTGGCTAAATCAACACAAGAAAAGAGTCACAAGATTAATTATGATGGGGAAAAAAGGCAGACTTTGAATACAATGTTCAGTAGTTTCAAGCAATTTCTACTGAGATATTGATGGTAATAGATCAAGAGTGAAGCAAAAGGAACATGCCTAAATAATGCAACTGAGCAAGGGCAGATGTAACATTTATGAATTGATACAATCCATATGTGCATTCTTAGAAGAATGATTAGCAACTCCCGCATAGATTGACAGGGATGGGAGCTGAAACTCAGTGGTCGAACATGGCTATGACCGGGTTTTTCAAATTCCCAAGAAGTGGCAGTCTCACACAAAAGGTTTTAGCATTTTTCAAAATTAATTCTCAGAAAGTGGGCATCACTGGCGAGGCTCGCATGGATTGCTCATCCCCAACTGCGCTGAGAGTGTATGGGGCCTTCTTGAAGCACAGCGCCAGGCTTTTATTTCACTGAGTGGCTTACAGGCCACGTTAGAGGATGTTTAAGAGTCAATCGGCCACATTGGATTGAAGCTGGAGTCACACATTAGCCACCACTGGGTAAGGACAGCAGGTTTAGTTTCCCTCCCTGAAGGACGTTAGTGAATCAGTTGGGGTTTTCCGCCAATCTGACAGTTTCATGGTCATTTTTATTGATACCAGCTTTTTATTTCCAAATTTTTTGTTGACTACCTGAGCGTGGGAAATTGGGGTGTGTTCTCCTGAAGTATTCCAGTGTATGAAACATATTTCAGTCGGCTTTTAACTGAACATTCATGGCTCACTTTTTCTAGAAACCTATCTATTGAATTAATAAATAGAACTTGCTTCTGTACTTTCAACATTCTTTGTCAATGTATCAATATACACAAAAACCAATTACATCAGTCTTTCCAAACTAATCCAAATGCACTCTCAGAATCACAAACTGCACTCATGAAAGTATACAGAGAGAAATATTATTTCAAATGCTATTTCCAATGCCAAAGCACCAAAATTGTGAACCCTCTCCAGCGCACAGGTCAGAGAATTGAGGTCAGTGCACCCGCCACAGCAGGATAAATTTTAACTGTTGGCAGGGTGTTAGAAAGTGGGCAGTGATGGATCAGCCACCCATTATACACCCCGCCCATGGTCTGAAGTCAGTAGAAAGCAAAACTGGACAGTGTCGAATAATTGGCCGATCCATTTTCCACACAGTCCAAAGTAACAATCTACCCCAGTGTTTCCCATGCTATGGCAACTAAATCAGAGGCAATGTCTGCACCCAGTTCTCCAATCTATGCCCCGGTTCCACACTGGGGCAGGATCTTGCAATTTTGGGGTTAAACATAAGAACAAAAGAGCGGAGGTAGACCATTCATCCCTTCGAGCCTGCTCCACCATTCAATATGATCGTGACTGACCTTCTGCCTCAACACCTCTTTCCCACTCACTTCCCATATCTCTTGACTCCTTGAGACACCAAAATATATTCAACAGTGGAGCATCCACAAACTTCTCGGGCAAGAGATTCACAACTCTGAGTAAAGAAGTTTCTCTTTATCTCAGTCTTAAATGATCGGCCCCTTATCCTGAGACTGTGCCCCCCGTGTGCAGCCAGAGGGAACAACCTACCCTGACAAACCCCTTCAGAACCTTTAAGACTCTTCACGGTCACACAAATCCAGGTAACATCTTAACCGATTTCTTAAAACTGCATTCAAGAATAAAAGAGTTTAATATGCTAGAAATCGTTTATGAACACTCACAAGACTGAATCTTAAGATGAAAATCTTCTCCACTGTGACACAATTTTCATTAAACACTATGCAAAATGTTGTTCATAGAATCTCACAGCCAACAAGGAGGTCATTAGGTCCGTTGTGCCTGTGCCAGCTCGGCGAAAGAGCTACATAATTATTCCCACTGAAAGTTTCCTCTAAACTGTGGGAATGCCTGACCGTGCAGCAACCTGCAATGTACCGTGCAGTGCAACAAGCAGGCCGCACACAAAGAGAGAAAAATTACAGGGACCGTGGATCCTACACCCCTGCTCTTTCCTCATAGCCCTGCAATTGTTACACTCGGGTTTTGGAGGATCAAAATATAGATCAGACATTTGATCAGATAAGGCCAAATTGTGTGCATTCCTTCCTATATCAGAATAACATATTGATCAAGTTATCAGGTGATGAACAGTCTTCAGGGCTAATAATGACTTTTTAAGTGTGAAGGCACTTTTAAAATGTGCAGTGGGTGCCAGAGGAAACATGACAGAAGTTAGGACTCACATTTCCTTGTTTCAAATGTAGTGATTGTGGGGCCAGAAAGATTTGAGAAAACTATACTGTAGTGTCAATGGTAAGTTACAGGTTTCCTCACCATATTGCATGTTCCATCAATCCTGTTTCACATCAGAGAAGTTGAGTCAAAATTTAATCTTCTACATTCAGGAGATTGATATACAGATAATGAGGTTCTCTGTGATACTTTCTACCAGTCAAGACAATGCAGTGCAGCTGGCATGTTGGCTGAGTTATTTACAATGATACAGAACAGTGAAGTGTAGCTATAGTTGCCCTCGTGTATCTTGCATAACCATGAGGTCCTGCTTTAAGAACAGTAGATCTGGGCCTAGCTGTTTTACATTGTGAATAGTACAGATTACCCTCAACAGAGCAATTGGTCTTCAGGCCTTTTGACTTTTTCAAAAGCAAGCTATGGATTTTCCTCTACAGTCTGTCAGACAAGGCTATAATAATTGATTAGAGTGGAGATTTTCAGGGTTTTTATTTCCTTTATTCTTTCATGGGATGTGTGCATCGCTGGCAAGGCCAGCATTTGTTACCCACCCCTCAATACCCTTGAGTTGAGTGGCAGAGGGCAGATAAGAGTCAACCACATTGTTGTAGGTCTAGAGTCACATACAGGCCAGACCAGGTAAGGATGGCAGATTTCCTTCCCTAAAGGGCAGTATTGAACCAGGTGGGTTTTCGCAACAATCGGTTTTAGTTTCATGGTCACCATTACTGAGACTAGCTTTCAATTCCAGATTTATTAATTGAATTTAAATTCCACCAGCTTCTGTGGTAGGATCTGAATCCACGTCTCCACTTTTAGCTTGGGATTACTAGTCTAGTAACATTACCAGTTACAGCACCATCTCCCACTTAGGGCATTGAATGTAGCTAATACTGGGGAAAGAAATGGGGCAGATTGCCACGCACGGTTGTGAAGGAGCCCCACCTAATTATCTGATATTTGCTGCACCCTGGTCATGACACTGAGAAATACACCTTTTATACCAGGGCTGATACAAGTTTTGTGGAACAATGAGTGGGGCTGTGAATGAAAGAATCAGCTGTGTTGCAAATTCTTGCTACAAATTTGTCTTTTTCAACTGTATTTGTTATTTGTTTTTCCCAGCATAGGTTGGATGATGTTGAATTTGTATCTATGTACACCAAAATGTTAAGAGGTTTAAAAACCCATTTGAGAATTGATAAGAGACAGTGCAATCAATATTTCTAGATAGAGTTGTTGATAAGTGTTATAAGCATTTAAGACAGTTATCCATCCGCTCTTAAATTTGATAAAATGTTTGATGCGGTATCTTTTAGTTGCTGCTGCATAACTTTAGCACACATTTCTACAATAATTTATTAACTAGCAAAAATAATTAAAGGGCCAAAATAAAGATATTTTCTTCAGTAGATAAAAATGAGAGAGTTGTTCAGATTAAATTCTGCTTATCTATTTTCACTTGGGTTTGATCCCAACTGGCTTGCAAACTCCCCCCTCCCCACACCATAGCCTCTCCTCCCGTAGGAATCCCCCTATCAGCCCTGTATTTTATATTTCCTCGATTAGGAGATTACATGCTTGTGGGGAGTTGGGAAGTGTCTAGACCCGTGGCTGCAGACAGCATGACTGTGGGACAAGCTCGATAGGCCAACTGGTCATTTCCTGCCTCTCAGAGATTTATATGTTTTGCATTCTCTCAGGGTTGTCCGTGTTTAACAGTGCTTCATTCAATGTGCAATTTGGCATAGAGTTCAGAATGGCTAAGAAACAGGAAGACTACCTTTGTGATGAGGTGGTTGGATTGAAGAGTGCTCCTGTAAAGAAGCGAGCGCTAATTAACTTGGGCAGTAACTACATTTCTCTATAAGAAATGAGAGGAAATTAATTTATTTAAAAACAAGATTAACTCACTCTAATAAGTCACAGTTTGAATGCTGGGGGTGGAGCATTCATAAATTGCAACTGGAACCCGGACAGAAAAAGCTGGGATTTTAACCACCATCTTTATCCACACCCTTACAAATCAAAAGGCAAATGAACATCATTTATTTTTGTGTCCACACTGGCCAATTCATCCATTTCCTCTAGTTTAAGCCCCACTGTAATCCCGCAGAATAATAAAAGGAGTATATATCTTTATGAAAGGAGTATATATCTTTATGTAAGATCTGGATTTAACTCTTGAAATGAACGTTCCCCAACGTGATCAGCTGCCAGCATCAGAATGGATTACTGAAGATGCGTTATTTGTATGTTTCTATGTTGCAGCTGTCTGTTTTCCCTCCTCCTCTCTTTCTCATATGGTACTGCTGTCAGAGGTGATGGTAAAGTCCCTTTGCTAAAGGTATAGTCTTAACGTTGTAGCTCCAAAAGTGTGACTGTAAATTCTACTCAGAATCTCCCATCAGTTCCAACTGGCTGTAACTTATAACCATGTAATATTAATCTGAATTGACCTATCAAAGTACACAACCAATAAGAGACACTATCCTACAAATTGAAGACTTAAGTGTCAAGTATGGCTCAGTGGAAACACGCTCTCCTTTGAGTCAGTAGTTTTTGGCGTTTAATCCCCAGTTAAGAAACTTGAACATATAATCTAGGCAAACAGTCCAGTGAGGGAGTACTGCACTGTCAGAGGTGCCATCTTTTTAGATGGGATGTTAAACTGAAGTACATCTGTCTTCTCAGCTACATCTAAAAGATCCCATGCCACTATTTCCGAGAACAGCACAGGAGTTCTCCCCAGTATCCTGGCCAATATTTATCCCTCAACCATCACTTGTTAAAAAAAAGTAACCTGGCTATTTATTTAATTGCTGCTTGTGAGAACTTGCTGTGCACAAATTGAAATTTCCTACATTATGACGGTAACTAGACTTCAAAGTACTTCATTGGTAGTAAAACATTTTCATCCTGACATTGTGAATGGTGCTATATAAATTCAAGTTATTTCCTTTATCTTTTCGTTCAAAGAACCAACACAAGCACAGTGGGCTGAATGGCCTCCTGTGTTGTGAGTTTCTATGATTTTGCTCCATCTTATGCTGCAGAATAAGAAAACCCAAATATCAAAGGTAAAAAGCCCAAATATCAAAGGGTAAAATACAATAAAACTCTGACTTTTGTTCATTATCTGGCTGCATGGCACCTACAATGGGCAGACAGTGTTCTCACTCATGCACCAGAGTCAGTGTAGCAGGAACAAGAAAGCTCTCTTCATGTTCCAACACTCTCAACCTGTGTTGAATATTCACTGAACAGAACTCGCTGTGGGTGATGAAACCAGCAGCATCACTGGGCATTCAAATAGATGGAGATGTCCATGTAAAATGTTATAGTAAGTAGTAGTGTGTGTGAGTGAGAGAAAGAGGGAGGAAAGAGGCGCAGGCGAAAGGGCCTGAGGGGCACAGGAGCAGTGGACGTGAGGAGCATAAGAGGGAGGGTCCAAGACACACAGGAGGGAGGGGGCGAGGGGCATGAGAGAGATGGACACAAGGGGCACAGGGAAGTAGGATCCGAGGGGCATGGGAGAGAAAGGGTTGGGGGCACAAGAGGGGGGGCAGCGGGTATGGGAGAGATGGGTACAAAGGCCATGGGAGAGAAGGGGCCAAGGGGCAGAAGAGAGAGAGGGAGAGGGGCATAAGAGAGAAGGTTCTGAGGGACATGGGAGAGAAGGGGCCGAGGGGCATTTGTGGGGGAGAAGCATGGGAAAGAAGAGTCAAGAAGCACAAGAGAGGGGGCGAGGTGCATGGGAGAGAAGGAGCCGATGGGCATGGGGGGAGAGAAGGGTTGAGGAGCACGAGAGGGGTGAGGGGCACAGGAGAGATGAGCGCAAGGGACATGGGAGAGTAAGGCTAAAGGGCATGAAAGAGAGGGAGTAAAAAGCATGGGAGAGGGTGTGAGGGGCATGGGAGGGGGCAAAGGAACACGGAGAGGTGTTGAGGGGCACGGGAGAGAGTGAGAGGGGATGGCACGTGAGGATGAGGGGCACAGGAGGGAGAGGGTGTGAGGGGCACGGGAGGGGGCAAAGGAACACGGAGGGGTGTTGAGGGGCACAGGAGAGAGTGAGAGGGGATGGCACGTGAGGATGAGGGGCACAGGAGGGAGAGGGTGTGAGGGGCATGGGAGGGGGCAAAGGAACACGGAGGGGTGTTGAGGGGCACGGGAGAGAGTGAGAGGGGATGGCACGTGAGGATGAGGGGCACAGGAGGGAGAGGGTGTGAGGGGCACGGGAGAGAGGGCAAGGGGGAATGGAGGGGGCAAAGGGCATCAAGAGGGGCAGGTGAGGTGTACGAGAGAGGGGTGGGGGGACCGGAGCATGAGAGAGAGAGGGGGGGAGGAGAGGGGTGAGGGGAGGGAGGGAGGGAGGGGGGAGGAGAGGGATGAGGGGAGGGAGGGGGGAGGAGAGGGATGAGGGGAGGGAGGGGGAGAGGAGAGGGATGAGGGGAGGGAGGGGGGAGGGGAGGGAGGGGGGGAGGAGAGGGGTGAGGGGAGGGAGGGGGGGAGGAGAGGGGTGAGGGGTGAGCGGAGGGAGGAGAGGGGTGAGGGGTGAGGGGAGGGAGGGAGGGGAGGGAGGAGAGGGGTGTGCGGAGGGAGGGAGGAGAGGGGTGAGGGGAGGGAGGGAGGAGAGGGGTGAGGGGAGGGAGGGAGGAGAGGGGTGAGGGGAGGGAGGGAGGAGAGGGGTGAGGGGAGGGAGGGAGGAGAGGGGTGAGGGGAGGGAGGGGGGAGGAGAGGGGTGAGGGGAGGGAGGGGTGAGGGGAGGGAGGGGTGAGGGGAGGGAGGGAGGGAGGAGAGGGGTGAGGGGAGGGAGGGAGGAGAGGGGTGAGGGGAGGGAGGGAGGAGAGGGGTGAGGGGAGGGAGGGAGGAGAGGGGTGAGGGGAGGGAGGGAGGAGAGGGGTGAGGGGAGGGAGGGAGGAGAGGGGTGAGGGGAGGGAGGGAGGAGAGGGGTGAGGGGAGGGAGGGAGGAGAGGGGTGAGGGGAGGGAGGGAGGAGAGGGGTGAGGGGAGGGAGGGAGGAGAGGGGTGAGGGGAGGGAGGGAGGAGAGGGGTGAGGGGAGGGAGGGAGGAGAGGGGTGAGGGGAGGGAGGGAGGAGAGGGGTGAGGGGAGGGAGGGAGGAGAGGGGTGAGGGGAGGGAGGGAGGAGAGGGGTGAGGGGAGGGAGGGAGGAGAGGGGTGAGGGGAGGGAGGGAGGAGAGGGGTGAGGGGAGGGAGGGAGGAGAGGGGTGAGGGGAGGGAGGGAGGAGAGGGGTGAGGGGAGGGAGGGAGGAGAGGGGTGAGGGGAGGGAGGGAGGAGAGGGGTGAGGGGAGGGAGGGAGGAGAGGGGTGAGGGGAGGGAGGGAGGAGAGGGGTGAGGGGAGGGAGGGAGGAGAGGGGTGAGGGGAGGGAGGAGAGGGAGGAGAGGGGTGAGGGGAGGGAGGGGAGGGAGGAGAGGGGTGAGGGGAGGGAGGAGAGGGGTGAGGGGAGGGAGGAGAGGGGTGAGGGGAGGGAGGAGAGGGGTGAGGGGAGGGAGGAGAGGGGTGAGGGGAGGGAGGAGAGGGGTGAGGGGAGGGAGGAGAGGGGTGAGGGGAGGGAGGAGAGGGGTGAGGGGAGGGAGGGAGGAGAGGGGTGAGGGGAGGGAGGGAGGAGAGGGGTGAGGGGAGGGAGGGAGGAGAGGGGTGAGGGGAGGGGAGGAGAGGGGTGAGGGGAGGGGAGGAGAGGGGTGAGGGGAGGGAGGGAGGAGAGGGGTGAGGGGAGGGAGGGAGGAGAGGGGTGAGGGGAGGGAGGGAGGAGAGGGGTGAGGGGAGGGAGGGAGGAGAGGGGTGAGGGGAGGGAGGGAGGAGAGGGGTGAGGGGAGGGAGGGAGGAGAGGGGTGAGGGGAGGGAGGGAGGAGAGGGGTGAGGGGAGGGAGGGAGGAGAGGGGTGAGGGGAGGGAGGGAGGAGAGGGGTGAGGGGAGGGAGGGAGGAGAGGGGTGAGGGGAGGGAGGGAGGAGAGGGGTGAGGGGAGGGAGGGAGGAGAGGGGTGAGGGGAGGGAGGGAGGAGAGGGGTGAGGGGAGGGAGGAGAGGGGTGAGGGGAGGGAGGGAGGAGAGGGGTGAGGGGAGGGAGGGAGGAGAGGGGTGAGGGGAGGGAGGGAGGAGAGGGGTGAGGGGAGGGAGGGAGGAGAGGGGTGAGGGGAGGGAGGGAGGAGAGGGGTGAGGGGAGGGAGGGAGGAGAGGGGTGAGGGGAGGGAGGGAGGAGAGGGGTGAGGGGAGGGAGGAGAGGGGTGAGGTGAGGGGAGGGGAGGGGAGGGAAGTTTCCTACCTGCGAAGATCCCGCAGCCCAGCCCCGAATCGGTCCTCAAACTCCTCCCAGGCCAGTTTCTGGGCTTGGGATCCGTCCGAGCCGAAGGAGGACAAGTCCAGCACCGCCGAAACTTCCTCGAAGCCGGCGGCGAAGTCGTTGAAGCTGATGGAGCCGTCACTGTCCACGTCCAGCGTGTGGAAGAGGGGGGCCACCTGGGGTCGGGAGACACCCAGCTCCCGGCAGACGCTGGAGAAATCCTCAAACTCGATCAGCCCCGAGCGGTTCAGGTCACACGCCGAGAAAAGCCTCCTGAGGTCCGGCCGGGTCATTGCTCCTGTGTCCATCCGGAGCTGGAGCTGGAGCTGGTGCTGGCGCTGCTCAACGCTCCTGGGGTGGGGACCGCTCCTCGAGGTCAAGTTGCCTCTTTACATGGCCCAGAGTCGTGAGTCTGAGTCAGTCCCGGTTACACAGGGGACTCGCTGCAATCAGTTCACATCAAACAGGCATTTCTCCGCCCAGCCAGGATCATTCTGTGTCTGTCAGGGTCCAGGCTGCAGTTACTGCAAAGCCACCCACAAAACTAACCCGCACAATGCAGGTGTCACTTCTTGTAATGTGCTCAAAGCACTCAATATACTTCCTGAAAGGTCCTATTTCCTGCTACAATTAATTGCCCCAGATCAGTTTCCACCCTATTCTCTGAATCACCTGGAGCAGTGCCACAGGAGGTTTGGTACTAAAACTTTAACATTGAACTCTACAGGTACATGCTGTGATTGGGAGCGGCTGTGGGTGCAGGGCCCACCCACTCCAGAGACTTGGGTGTAATGACCTGGGCTGACTCTCACAGTGCAGCGCTGTCGAAGGAACTGTCTTTTTGATGCAGGGTTGCCAACTGTGATTAAATGTGTTCCTGGAGGTTCCATCACACAACTTGCCCCCCACCCCCCCCGCCCCAAGCTCCAGCCGGTAGTCAGGCAACACAATCATCCTTGTGAGACTCACTTGCCTTCCTACACGGACCGGAAAGCAAAAGGACTCATTACCCAACTGGATGATTCTTGACTGCCAGCCAAACAGCCTTTATTCCCTGTTTTCAATATGTTTATATTTGCTAAAGGGAAATACTCAAAGAAAATGATAAAAGACTAGTTTTTTTTAATGTCCCGATGACTTTTCTCCAGGGTTGCCCACAGCGGTGCCCTGGAGATCGATCTTCAATTCCTGGAGACTCCAGGCCAATCCTGGAGGGTTGGCAACCCTATTGTGATGAGATGTTTGGCTTCTCATGGGCACATAAAATGCCCAATGGGAATATTTCAAAGAAGGGCAGGATGAGTCCTCCTTGGTTTCCAAACCATTATTTGTCCTTCAAACAACACCTAAAACAGATTATCTTATTTCTGTGTTTGAGACCTTGTTGAACGCAACCAGGTTGTCGAATTTTCTACAATACAACTTGTATGACATGCTATGTGCACTCTGTCCAAGGGCAGGTCCTTGGCTCATTCTCTGCTTCATTCTGAGGTGTTTGTCAAGGCAGTTCATGTCAGTGATAATTTGCCATTGCTTTCCACTCAAGGAGAGAGGGCAAGGAGGCAGGTCCAACAGGTCTCAGTCAGCACAGGAATCAAACACACACTGTTGGTGCCATGCTAAACCACACACCAACCATCTAAGCTAACTGACCCACCACCTTAAAAGTACTTTGTTGTCTGTGAAGCGCTTTGGGACTTCCTGTGATTAAGAAAGTTGTTATATTTCCTGTTCCTCTTTCAGTTCTGAGGAAAAATGGGTTAAAACACTTGCTGTTGTAGGAAATTGGGGATGTAGCCATTATAAAGACATAGGGTGGAATTCAATGCCCTCCCCTGTGGCAGGTTTGTTGGTGGGGTTGATGTTTAATCAGGCAGGTGGGGACCCTGCTGCCTTCCCTCCATTGCCCGATTAAGACTGTGGCAGGAAGGCCTGTGTATGACCTTCCTGTTCCGCAGCTAATTGAGGCCCTTAAGTGGACAATTACATCTACTTAAGGGCCTTATCCTGCCACTTCTGGTATTGACCCGGGCGGGGGACTCATCATGTGGGACGCCCAAAAAATAACCCCTGTTGGGGTTGTTTCCAGCCTCCCGGGGACTGGGGTTGGGGGTTAGGAATCTCTCATTCAAAGGCACTTAATGCCTGATCAAGGGACCCGAAATCTAGCAAGAGATACCCCACTGCCCTTGCTGCCGAATCCCTCTTCTCCCGTGATCTCCGCTGCATGACCCCCCTCCCACCATCACTCACCTGTGCCTGGATCCATCAGTGTTCCTAAAACATCAAATGGGTGTAGTACTGGCAGCAGCCACCTCACACCTGGTGGCACTGCCATGCAATGAAGGACTACCAGCCTTTGATTGGCCATAGCTCTCGGCAGGTAGGAAGTCTGCCCTCAAGGGCTTTGGTTCAGAGGCCCACCACTGTCATGTTATGTACCTGAGTGGCATTTTAATTTGGTGGGTCTTCCCAAAAAGAAGTGATGTGGGTTCCTGCCAGTTCCAGTCAGTGAGTAAGATCCCTGTCACCAACCGCGTCCCCCCCACTAAATACTGCCCACTGAGTCTTTATGGAACCAACGGAGGCCATTCGGCTCATCGAGTCCATGCTGGCACTTTATAAAGTAATCCTATCAGTCCCATTCCCTCACCCTTTCCCTGTAACCCTACAAGTTTCTTCCCCTCAAGTGTCATCTAATTTCCTTTTGAAATCATTCATCGTTTCCATTTCCACCACCGTCGTGGACAGTGAGCTCCAGGTTGTTAACACTCGCTGCGTAAAAACAAACTTCTTCTTCACATCCCCCTGCATCCGTTGCCCAAAACCTTAAATCTGTGTCCTCTAGTCCTTGCACCATCAGTTAATGGAACAGCTTTTCTTTGTCTACCTTATTTATACCTGTCATAATCTTGTACACCTCTATCAGTTCTCCCTTCAACCTCCTTTGCTCCAAGGAAAACAACCTCAGCTTCTCCAACCTAACCTTGCAGCTAAAATCTCTCATCCCTGGAACCATTCTGGTAAATCTCCTCTGCACCCTCTCAAGGACCATCTAAAAGACTTTTCTAAAGTGTGGTGACCAGGACTGAACGTAATATTCAATGATCTCCGTGGTCTGCAGATATGTACCAGCTATTTGAGATCTTGAGCAGGTTGCTTCTAAAGCTGGTCAGTAAGAGCCTCAGAATTGAGTCAGTAGACTTACCACCTCATTAAAAATCGTGAAAAATAGTGAAATTAACAACAACCTGGTGCCCAAAGCTCCTGCCTAATTCAGAGGGTGGGCCCCTTATAATATATAGAAATCAGGGTCCTTAACGTATGTGGGATCATTGCCATTTCAGATAGGAATTTGCTGGGGCCTGAACTATGCACGTGCCAACCAGTTCCATGACCCATGGGAGCAAAGAGGCCCGCCAGAGATAAATGTTGAAGTATTCTCCTGGGATCCAGAAGACCACAAAAATAATCTGGACAGCTTCTGCCTGGGATCCACACCCTCCATGATCTGGCACCTCCTCTCACCGCCCCGATCGGCTTTCCTTACTGGTGGCAGCTGTGTCCTGAACACCCGGCTCCAATCCGGTGAACTGCATTGTGACCCCAAGATTTAAGTGAAACTGAAAGCTCAAAATGACAGGGTATTTCTTTGCCACCAGGGCTAGCAAAGGCCCATCAGCTCAAGATCAAAATCGACCCCGTTCACTGTAACAGAAGTGAATTGATGAGGAACATTGAAAATGCAGCTGTCTCTAAGGGGAAATGGCAATAGGCTGACCTGAGGCATTTTGCTATCAGAAAAATGTCCTTTCCAAATGAACTGGTTTGTAATAGCTTCAGGGCTGGGCATGCTTGCTGAAACTCATAAAACCCTAGAAGCTAGTTAAGGAACTTAAAAGAAAATGTTTTTGATTAGAATCACAGTCAAATCTTTGTCAATCATTTATAACTTTAGATAAAATGATAAATAGTTTCAGCCTTACAAGGAATTGGTATTTTTATAGCAACCTATTGCTTTTTTAGGACATCCTGAAGTGTTTGACAGCCAATGAACTATTTTTTTAAAAATGCAATCACTGTTATATAGGGAAATACAGCAGCTGATTTTGCATACAGCAAAGTCCCATAAACAGCAAACGAAAAATAAATGAACAGGAAGTGTTAAACTGAGAGGGAAATCTTTGATCAGGGCACAAGGTGAACTCTAATTCAACTAGCGCTGACAGGATCTTTTATGACCACAGGCAACAGGACCTGGACAACATTCAGGCTTGGGCAGATAAGAAACAAGTAACATTTGTGCCATACAAGTGTCAGGCAATAACCATCTCCAACATGAAACAGTTTAATCACCTACCCTTCACATTCAACAGCATTAGCATCACCGGGTCACCCACCATCAACATCAAATCCATCATAGCTCCTTGAACATATGTCGATTAATTCCAGCTCAGGGAAGTTCTCTCCCTCAGCAAACATCAAATCTCCCTCAAAAAACAGATTATGACATTGCTGTTTATGGAAGCTTGCTCAAATGGGCCGCTGCATTTTCTAAATTACAACAGTGGCTATATTGTCAAAGTACTTTCACTGGCTGTGAAGCACTTTGCAATGTCCTGCAGCCCAGAAAGGAGCATATGGAAATGCTTTAGCCTGTCGAGATTGAACTACCTCAAAAAACTGAGGTAATGAA
Organism: Carcharodon carcharias; assembly: GCF_017639515.1. Classification (NCBI taxonomy): domain Eukaryota; kingdom Metazoa; phylum Chordata; class Chondrichthyes; order Lamniformes; family Lamnidae; genus Carcharodon; species Carcharodon carcharias. The sequence continues at coordinate 13,421,378 of NC_054492.1, read as the reverse complement.
TGTAGTAATCAGATCTGCTATGGTTTCTCACATGGCGAACAAATCTATACACAGTAACTGTGTAAATAACAATACAGTATCTAAATAGATAAGTATGCTTATGTTTTCACCCCTGTGCTCGCTGGCTCCCGGTCAAGTAATGTCTTGATTTTAAAATTCTCATCCTTGTTTTCAAATCCCTCCATGGCCTCATCCCTCCCTATCTCTGTAATCTGCCCCAGCCCCACAACCCTCTGAGGTAACTCTACTTCTCCAATTCTGGCCTCTTGTGCATCCCCGATTTTAAATTGGTGATCGTGCCTTCAGTTGACAAGTCCCCAAGCTCTGGAATACCCTCCCCATACCTCTCCACCTCTCGACCTCACTTTCCTCCTTTAAGCCACTTCTTAAAATCTACCCCTTTGACCTAGCTTTTGGTAATCGGACCAAGTATCCCCCTATGTAGTCTGGTGTCATACTTTGTTTTATATATGCTCCCGTGAAGCATCTTGGGACTTTCATTACATTAAAGATGCTAAATAAATATATGTTGTTGTTGATTCATAATATGCCACCCACTCTCCACAAAGCAAGAGAAACCCAGTAAACCACCAGCCACAAACCCACATTACACGTCTGTGCAACACTTGTTACAGCTCCCTCTCTAAGCAGACATCAATACAAGAACATATATTGTGGTAGGTTTTGACACCGATGGTGGTTAGGGTGAGGATTCACTATGAGGCACAGAAACTTGATGAGAAAGGTGGTGAATGATAAGCCAGCTAGATGTCATAGGGCAGCAGCCAAAATGACGCATTTAGTCCCTAGTGACTGTTTAAGTTGTTTTGGGATGTGGGCAAGGCAAATTAATTGTCCATTTGCTACTCTCCTGAGGGCAATAAGAGTCAACCACATAGTTCCCTAAAGAATATTAGTGAATCAGGTAGTCTTTTACCACAATCTGGCAGCTTTTATGATCATTTTCTGATGCTAATTACACGAGGATACACATTTCAATATGGCTACTTTCAAATGGAGCCTGTTACAGCAGCAGAACTTCATTCCTAATATCTCCTTCTTTGGTTCAGCATGCATTTTTGTCTGATTGTGTTTTCCACACAGAAATGAAAGCTGTTGGTTGTTGTTACATGCCTGACATTGGGATGTGATCTGGGTAGCATGAAAGTTAGTGCCAACTCCCACATCGGTAATGGATGTTTAGAGGTCTGCACTGTTGTATATCATTGAACATTTGTATTGGAGACTTTAGTTTGCTGAGCCATCAGCACAATGGCCATGAGTTCTCACATAGCTGCTATGGAGTTTTTAGTGTTGAAGTTCCAAATAGTCATGGTCAGATTCCATTCACTTGGAGAACAGACTGAAGAAGGGATTCCAACGGCGCATTGATGATCTCTGTTCGATGGTCACTGGTCATTGCCTTCTATGCAGAAGATAACAACGATGCAAGCCATGGCCAGTTACGTTGGCTAGAGTTTGGTGCCATTGGAACTGGCACTACTTCAGAGAGAAATGAGCCCATAGCAACTACAGAACCAGAAACATCTTGAATTGACACCGATACTATGAGGTCTATTTCAGATAGATGTAGCAAGCTTTCTGTATCCCGTGAAGCCCATATTCAACTGGCAGCACCTCTTCAACTAGGAGAGCACTTCATGGTGGGAGCACATAACAACCGACACAGGAACCCCCATCATACACAGGAAGAAATGTGTCAGAAAAACATAGAGGGCATGAATGAAAACCAAATATAGTTGAATCACTGTCATTATATTTTGTAAACTATAATTCTTTTGTGGAATACATAAAAAGAAAAAGATTCATGAAAACAAATGTAGGTCCCTTACAGTCTGAAATGGGAGAATTTATAATAGAGAACAAGGAAATGGCAGAGCAATTAAACAACTACTTTAGTTCTGTCTTCATGGAGGAAGACACTAATAACTTTCCAGAAATACTAGGGAACCAGGGATCTAGTGAGAGGGAGTAATTGAAGGAAATTAGTATTACTAAAACAATAGTGCTGGAGAAATTAATGGGACTGAAAGCTGATAAATCCCTAGGGCCCGATAATCTACATCCCAGGGTACTAAAGGAGGTGGCCACGGAAATAGTTGGTTGTCATCTTCCAAAATTCTGTAGATTCTGGAACAGTCCCAGCAGAGCGGAGGGTGGAATATGTAACCCCACTATTTAAAAAAGGAGGGAGGAAGAAAATAATGAATTACAGACCAGTTAGCCTAACCTCAGTAGTAGGGAAAATGCTAGATTCTATTGTAAAAGATGTGATAACAGACACTTAGAAAATATTAACGGGATTAGGCAAAGTCAACATGGATTTATGAAAGGGAAATCATGGTTGACAAACCTACTGGAGTTTTTTGAAGATGCAACTAGCAGAATAGAAAAGGGAGAACCAGTGGTGTAGTGTATTTGGATTTTGATAAATTCCCACATAAGAGGGATTGGGGGTAACATATTGGCATGGATTGAGAATTGGTTAGCAGACAGGAAACTGGAATAAATGGGTCTTTTTCAGAGTGGCAGGCGGTGACTAGTGATGTACCACAGGGATCAGTGTTTGGGCCCCAACAATTCACAATTTATATCAATGATTTGGATGAGGGGACCAAATGTAGTATTTCCAAAGTTTGCTGATGACATAAAACTTGGTAGAATGTGAGCGATGAGAAGGTTATTAAGAGGTTTCAAGGCAATTTAGACAGGTTGAGTGAGTGGGAAAATATATGGTAGATGCAATATAATGTGGATAAGTGTGAAGTTACCTACTTAGGTAGGAAAAACAGAATGGCAGAGTATTATTTAAATGGTAATACATTGGGAAACGTTGATGTACAAAGGGACCTGGGTGTCCTTGTACACCAATCACTGACAGCAAGCATGCAGGTGCAGTAAGCAGTTGAGAAGGCAAATGGCATGATCCATTGTGAGAGGACTTGAGTGCAGGAGCAAGGATGTCTTACTGCAGTTGTACAGGGCATTGGTTAGACCACACCTGGAGTATTGTGTGCAGTTTTGGTCTCCTTACCTAAGAAAGGATATACTTGCCATAGAGGGAGTGCAGCGAAGTTTCAGCAGACTGATGGCAGGATTGCCATATGAGGAGAGATTGGGCCAACTAGGCCTTTATTCACTGGAGTTTAGAAGAATGAGAGGAGATCTCAGTGAAACATATAAAATTCTTACAGGGATGGACAGACTGGATGCAGCGATGATATTTCCTGGGGGTCTAGATCAAGGGGTTGCAGTCTCAGGATATGGGGTAGACCATTTAGGACTGAGATGAGGAGAAACTTCTTCACTCAGAGGGTCATGAACCTATGGAATTCTCTACCACAGAGGCTGTGGAGGCCAAGTCACTGAATATATTTAAGAAGGAAATAGTTAGATTTCTGGACTCTAAAGGCATCAAGGGTTATGGGGAGAGCACAGGAGTACAGTGTTGAGATTGAGGATCAGCCATGATCATGATGAATGGAGAGCAGGCTAGAAGGGCTGAATGACCTATTCCTGTTCCTATTTTCTATGTTTCTATGTTTAAAAGATTAATTTAGTTGCCCACAAGCAAACCCCCAGTTATGTGATTGTAACCATGTCCAGGAGTAAATTATACTGTCTAGAAGTGTCCACTATTGCACAGCTTATTGGCATAATTGGCGATCATGTCTTCTTGGCTGTAATTAGCTGTTGGGTCTCGCTGAGCGATTCATGACATTCCAAGCCTCCTTATTGGAAAATTGAGGGCTCCGTATGTGTCCTTTTTGGTTCCTGGAGTGTCTTTATGGTTTTATTTTTGAAGTAAGTGATGTCCTTCACTGCCATCTGCATTGCAGATGATTTCCTGCCCCTTTGCAACATTACCATTGTCTCCCTGAGAAACCTGTGTCTACTCATGCATTCTTCCTCTACTGTGGGCAGATAGCTTCCTATTGTAGTGGATGCATTGCTTGGATGCATACCTGTTGTGAGCTTCCCATTCTCTCTGTACTCTTCTGTTCCCTTTCCCCCTCCTAAACCTCACTATGCATAACAATGGATGCTATACATACACTCAAGGTCAGAAAACTAGAAGTATTAATCACTGCTGCCTTACAACTCATAACTCGTCATATTGCTAATCCTCACTTATCCTGGGTCCGAGCTTCAATAAAGTACACGCCTATCAGTACGCTTCCACAGACTGTTGGACTAGCTGTTGATTCCTGACTTTTACTTACAATTTAGGCATTAAACTTGCCCCAAGTATTTTTAAAGACTTGGATCAAGGTCAGTAAAAACATTATTCCAGTACCTTACATGTACATCCACTTTCTTCTACAACTTCATGCTTGGAAAATTATCAGCCTCCTTGCAGCTGTAGAAAGTTTTTGTAGGGTACAGAAGCAACATGAACTGTGTAATGTCAAATAAAGCACAAAACAGCTCAGCAGAGCCAGGTCATTCCTCATTAAATAAATAACATTGGTAACCGAGGACAGCTGAGCAGAGCACCCCCCCCCCCACCCCCGCCCCCCCCCCCCCACCACCCCACCCCCCCCTTCTCTCCTGCATAGTTCTGCTTTCCCTGATTAGATGGTATCTGTATAATACCACACTTTTTACTGCATAGCTTAATTTTTGACTTCACAGGACATGGGCATTGCTGGCAAAGCCAACGTTTATTGCCTATTCCTCATGGCCCTCAAGCTGTCTTGTTGAAACTCTACAGTCCATGTGCAGTTTGATACAAGGAGTGGCCATTTCGGAGTCAACCACCTTGCTGGTTCCATGATGGACCCAGACAGTAGCACCCAGCTATCAACATCGTGTCAGTGCAATTAAATTAAATGCTAAGGTGTATTCCACTTAACCTTTTTCTCAGTGCCACTGCCAGCTCTCTCTACAGCTGGCACAATATAATTTCACTTTTAAGTTTCTTACAATTCAAACAAGACTACGTAGAACACATTGCTACCTAGTAGAGAAAGATTGTTTACCCTGGAAGCCTAGTCCCAAACGTTTATACACTCTATGGATAGATCAGAATCAAAGGAAATTCTTTGAAGTTTCTCCTATTCCTAATCCACTGCCAATAAACACATTAACAGCAGCTCCCCCTTCACATATTGCATGACCAGTATCTAGAGTACAATCCACTCCACTGAACAAAATAACCAACAAAGCTCTGGTGCACAACCAAAATGCAAAAGGTGCTGGCACATTGGATGAGCCCTGTGCCAATGACATAACCTGAAAGGACAAGTATTAGCTGGGATTCATGAGATCATAGTGAGACATCACACAGAGCTGTAAGAACATTGATATAACAGCTCCTTACAGGTGGAAAACTTTATATGTAGTATTCATAAGTAGTCCTATGTACTTGGAATGCTTGTAACACATTCATGTTACTAAAATGTTTACAGCATTGTTAACTCATTCAGACCTTGTAAACCAATTTACTCATACCCTTAAAAAGTGTTTTGCTGACTCACTGACTTTTAGTCACTTCGTTTCTGTTCTTTGTTGGTTGAAGGTTAGATTGTCACTGAAACCAAACATAAACTAATGTGCTGTATAATCCATCTTAATTGCAAGAGCCACATAAATGCCGGTGTGGAACAAATACCTCTCAGTAATTGGTCCAATGTGATACTGATTTGGTGATTGCCTCTATAGCCAGGTAGCAGGCTCTAAGGCAAGTAGACACAATGATGCACGAGTAGAATTTCATACCCCACCTCCACCTTGTTCCTTTGATGTCTATGAGAAACATAGACATTGTTCATAAAAATGAATCATGATGAATACTGATACAAGATAAGATAGTGCTCATTCCAAATTTGAATTTTGCGTGCTATTTGAGAAAAAGTTCACGCTTGTCACTTGTATAGATTTTGTAACCATTTTTCCACAGTATAGATTTGGAAAAAGAGTTAAATTTAATACTGGTGGCTTTAAAAGAAATGTCTAGCCACACAATTTACTTTTTAAACAAAAGGGTTAACACTGTACGCTAATTTACGATGGCTATAATTCACAAGTTCATCACTGGTTGTAAAGTATCCATAAGGAAAGAACTTGCATTTATACAGTATCTTATACCTCAGGACTTCCCAACGTGCTTCACAGCCAATGAAGTACTTTAAATTGTAGCCAGTGTTGTAATGTCAGAAAACTGGCAGCCAATTTGGGAACAGAAAGTTCCCGCAAAAAGCAGAGATGATAACCAGACAGTCTGTTTTAGGGATAAATGAATTTTCTGCTTGAGGGATAAATACTGGGTAGGACACCGAGAAACCTACCCTAACCTTCTTCAAATACTGCCATCCTAACATTTACATCCACTTATGAGGGCAGATAGGGCCTCACATTACCGCCTTATCCTAAAGTCCCACAATGCAGCATTCCCTCAGTACTGAACTGAGAAGACTGGTGATGGAATGGGCAACCTTGTTAACACGTCCTTTTTAGGTACCGACCTCCTCCTGCTGTTTTCTGCCAATACTGAGCAAATCTGAAGCTGAGTTTTCAGCCACACGCACATAAGGTGCCACCTCACAACCAAATTTTTCCTGCCCATTGCTCCCTACTCCTGTTACCTTCACCAGCCCTAAAACTCTCCAAAGTCTCTGCCTTCCCACCCTCAGTACCGCCCCCCACCCATGCCCTAACCATGCAGACCATCCTTGTGTGTCTTTTAATTTGGGATTGGCTGGTGACATAAGAGAAAGCCACTTCTGTCACACTTCCTCAAGTGCAATCAGCTGATGGAAGTTTTGGAACCATTGTTCCTATCTGCAAGTGTCAATTTTCAAACATTGACCCCATGGTACTAGACAGTTAAAGAGGGTTCACCCATAAATTGCATTTATATAGCACCTTTAGCATAGAAAAACATCCCAAAATGTTTCACATAAAGCTTTATTGGGCAAAATTTGATAAGAGCCACAACAGATATTGGGATAGATAACCAAAAGCTTGGTGAAAACAAGGTTTTAAGGAGCACCTTAAAAGAGGAGGAAGTGGCAGATAGGTGGAGAGGTTTAGGGAATGAATTCAAGAGTTTAGGACCCAGGCAACTGAAAGCGCTGCTGCCAATGATAGAGCAATTAAAATTGGGAATGCACAGAGGCCAGAATTTGAGGAAGGCAGAGATCTTGGCGAGCTGTAGGACTGGAGGAGGTAACAAAAGTAGGGAACAATGGGCATGGAAGATTTCGTCGTCAGGTGGCACCTTATGTGTGCGTGGCTGACTCATGATTTAAAAACTCAACTTCAGATTTGCTCAGTATTGACAGAGAACAGTGTGTGGCCTGGATATGTGGAAAGAACAATATAAAGGATAAGGTAAAGGAGGGAGTCCCACATATGTTTTTTTAAATTAATATAGAAAAACCAAAGTGAAGAGCCAGTTGTATGACAACACAAAGGTTAGAGAGTCTAGTATAGATAATGCAATGATCAAGATAAATCAAGCAGTAATGGTTAGGTTAGGTGACGCCAAACCTAGGCATTAAGCCAGTAAGCTTATGGGTGTTATAACTGTGCACAGTTCTGAGAGTTATACAGTGACAACAAAGTTCACAGCAAAACTGTAATGAGCAAAATATGAAACGTTGAACTTGCAACATGGTTATAAATGCTCGGGTTGCATTTGTAACCCATAGCCGATAAAAAGAAGCAAAAAAAGAGAAAGATTTGCATTTCTATAACAGCTTTCACACCCCCCAGGATGTCCCAAAGTACTTTATTGCCAATGAACTACTTTACTGAAATCTCCTGTTGTAATGCAGAAAACACACACAGTGGCGTCCCACAAACAGCAATGTGATAATAACCAATCTGTTTTTGTGGTGTTCGTTGAGGGATAAATATTGGCCAGGATACCAGGGAGAACATTCCTGCTCTTCTTCAAAATAGCACCATGGGATCATTTAGATCAATACAAGAGGGTAGGCAGGACCTCAGTGTAAAGTTGCATATATAAGTTGGCACCTCTGACAGTGTAGCACTCACTCAGTACTGCACTGGTGTATCAGCCTTAATTTTTGTGCTCCGGTCCTGGAGTGGGACTTGATCCTGGACCCAGAGGTGAGATGACTACCAGCTGAGCCACAAGGCCAAGGGGAAAAAATAAAATGGAAGCAAGGAAATGCAAACCTGAATTAAACAATTCAGAACAAATGCAAATTGGACTGACAGCATTGAGATCTCAGAACAATAATTATTGGAATATTTGAACAGAAACCCGTGACTTCCTAGTGTTTTCATTTACAGTTACTCATGGAAGTCTAGAACCATTTACAATGTTGGGTTCTTCTATTTGCAACAAATGTAAACTTGGAAAGTTATGTAGACATGAAGCAGCAGTTGTAATGAATGTTACATTTCCAGTTAGACTTAAAAATCCAAAAATTTCACCTGTGCTTATTAAAATTTGGCATATTTCATATTTCCAGAACAGTAAGATTAATTCAGTGTCATAAAACAATGCCTTTCTTGCACAATTCTCCACGGCCAGTTCCATAAGTCTGTAATGAGCCCTCCATTCTCACTTGCTCTCAGTTTGGTGAATGATGAATGGGATAAAATGAGAAAAGGGAGAGAGGATCTTTTGCTTCTGCTATTGAATCAGCTCAAGCTGACTGGCGGAGTGTTGGCCCAGCTCTTACTGGGTGCAAGATCATGCAGAAGCCATTCCTAATTCAGTATCAAATGGGGCAGTGTCCTTACTGAGACAACAAGGGTACAGAGTGGGAAACAGAAATATCAGACCAATGCAATAAGAGTTGTTAGCTTGGTACACTTTGTTGAGCAGGTTAAAGGGAACTTTTCTCTGTATCTGGCCTGGGATTGTTTGGATGCTGATCCTAGGTTGTAGATGTGGAAAGCTTATTTTTTAAATAGGAGAAACAGAGCCATGTGTTTATCCTCAATGAGCCTCATTGATGTGCGGAGGTCCAAGTGCTCAGCTGCTTCCTACACGGGGAAGAAAGAAAATTGAAGGAAGCATCATTCTGTTTTACACCTGCAGAAACCTGGAGACTCATATACTTATGCTCTCACCTCCAGCTTCTGAACAAGGAGAGTTGACAAAGAAAGAACATAACTTTGGAAGAATCTATATTTAAATTGGAGAGCATAAAATCAAATTGGAATTAGTTCTTTCCCTGGGTCTCTTTCCCCTCATCTCCACTCCCTGGACCTCTCTCACTGCATAATTTGTTCCAACAATCTTCAGAACTAGTTATTGTGCATTCTGGCATTGTCAGCGATCCCAACAATGGTTGGAATAAAGTTGTAACAAATAGTTGAGAAACCCAGTTAAGATGCGGGAGGTTCATAATTTTAATTATGTTAGAGCCTCACTAAAATAAAAGGTACTGAACCTTTGAAGTAATGATTTTTTCCTAGGAGACAGGTGCTTAAATGAGTTTTCCTACTGTACATATTCCAAAATAATTAAATCCTTGCTTAAATAGAAGCACTGGAGAAGGTGCAGGAAAGATTGACAAGGATGATACAAGAATTGGGAGCTTATTGCTATCAGGAAAGATTGATCTCTTTTCTCTAGAAGACTGAAGGCTGAGGTCTTTAAAATTAACGATAGCCTGGATGTAGAGATGGTTCCATTGGGGAAACCACAATTGGGGCCACAAATATAAGAATTGAGAAGACGCGCCTTTACCCTGAGAGTGGTGATAATGTGGAATGTGCTTCCCCATTGAGTGTTGAGGCAAATAGTATAGATAGGAATATAGGAACAGGAGTTGGCCATTTATCCCTTCAAGCCTGTTCTGCCATTCAATCTGATTATATCTGACCTTTGATCTTAAGTCCATATACCCATCTTTGCCTTATATCCCTTTATTAACTTTGGTTAATAAAAACATATTAAAATCAGTTGTGAAATTAACAATATAAAGGGAAGCTAAATAAACACATGAGAGAGAAAGAGATGGAAGATTATGTTAGAAGAAGAGTGGTGGGAGGAGGCTCGTGTCATCCATAAACACTGGCATGGACCAGTTGGGCTGTTTAGCCTGTTTCTGGAGTGTAAATGTTTATGGAATTCAATAAATAATTCTGTAAAATTAGATACTAAATCATAAGTGATCAAGAAACTACCAGCTTTAATGGGAATTTAGAACAGTTCAGTTTGAAAGTCAAAATGTTAGGTTTGAGATGAAGAATACAGATAGCCACTGGTGCAAGTTTCCTCCCTTGGGTAGCATGGTATTGAACTAGTGACGTCAAAAGGGTGTTGTGAAGAAAGCCTGTTTAGAAAAGTAACCACTCCCAAGTTGTAGCCATGGTTAAATGGATAAATACAAAAATATATTGAGGTGTGTCACTGCCAGATATCCAGTGAAACTGGTTGGTGCTGTCAGACCAAAGGAAAACAGAAACCAAAGTTATCACATAAGAAATTAAATAGTAAAGATTTTTTTTAAACAGAAGACATGTTGACTTTTATTCATCGTGATCACAATTATTTCTGTATGTAGACTTGATGAATTATCCCAGCTGTCTTATCATCATTAGCATGCAAAGCATATAGGCCACCACTTAGTTCATTTAGTGACTTTGATCCCACGATGTGGGATGCGGTTTATCTTTGTCTGCAAAGGCATTTGTTCTGACATGAAGGACACATAGGTGAAGACTGAAGCTGTTTGCCCCTGTCCAGTTTGAATGGGGTTGAGAAGCATCCAAATACAATATGGCCAGATGAGTCCTGGTTGAGGGACTATAATGTTGGAAATAATATGGTGATTTACAAAAATAACACCTGCCATCCAATCTTCATCCCAGTGAGTTGGTCAGGGAAATTCAAAAGGAATTAGGAAACTTAGACCACTTTGGGTGTCTTGAAGAGAAAATTGGAGGAATCATGGAGCACAGAAGGAGTCCATTCAGCCTATGGTGCTTCATTGATAATGTGTTACAGATCACTCAGAGTTCAAGCACTTATTACATGTAAGTTGTAGTCCGGAGCTATGGATAGTAATGGGAGGGACTCCAATGTTCTTTCCATCACATGGCTGACCTGGAATCTCTCCCGCTCTATTGGTGCATGTTGGAAGGATTCACAGATTGATACTCAATCTGCTTGGCCACATTATAAACACACCTTGGCCATCAGGTCCTGGGATGGGAGTTGAGCCCAGAGCATCCAGTTGAGAAGTAGGGATGCTAACCACTGCACCACAACACCTCCTTAGCTGGTTGATTGAGCTATTTAATTTGGCTCACTCTCCTTTCCTCATAGCCTTGCTTTTTTCTTACTTTTCAAGGATTTGCCCAATTCCCTTTGAAAGTTCTATTGAATCCACATGTCTTCAGGCTGAGCCTGGCAGTTCATAACAACTTGCAACTGCTGTGTCTAAAAAAATAATCTCCATTGGCTCATTTGCCAGTAGCCTTAAATCTGGGGCGACAAGATTTTCAGAAGCCAAAACCAGGACACAAGGAATAGGCTTGGGGAGGCGGGGCTCCATGATGATTGACATGTTTGGCGACCAATGGCAGGAATTGGAAGTGGGCAGTAGAAGGCAGGATGCCATGTAATGACATCTTATTTGGAATAAACAGTCAGGTAATAATCAAAAGAGTGAAAAGCTTGCGACTAAATTGGCGTAATCGTTTCTCCTTGCATCGCTTTTTGCTGATTTTAAGCATTATCATTTTAGGCTGCAGTTAAAGATTGGTATCAATGCAACTGAATTTACAGTAAGTGGGTAGGGGGGTTGCAAAGGGGGTGGAGGGCAATCAGTGAAGGGTGGTGCAGCTCTACCCAGGCCTTTGCTGCAGCTGCAATGCCCAGATCTGGCTGCCGCTCCCTGCCCGGCCCTCCCTCCCCTTTCCCTCCATCCCTCACTCACTCATTCACCAGCTTCTGCTGTCCACTCGCTCTGGCATGCTGTTGGAAGACACTAGGGATTTCCTCTTGAGCCGTGGCATCTTGTTCTCTTTCTCTGCCACCTGGGCCAGGGTCATTGTGCCAATGTGTGTGTGTGTGATTGAACTGGTGTCTGTAGCCAGCAGCAGCTCCTGCTCACTAACTCAACTAACCCCACCCTCAACCCTCACTCCGGGCTTAAAATTGCCGCTGCTCGAATGCACCAATCAACACCCATACCTCTGACTGGACGGAGATCTCTAACATGGCCCACCAGGTGAAGACTTTTGGTCGATCCCCTTAAAGTTATAAAGTCAAAGCTTAGAAATTGCACAAGTCAGTCATGTTCTCCAAAAACTCTAGTTTTTATTTAACGGTTAGATAAGATGAGCTTTCTAAGATACAGAAAAACAGTTTGAAGGTTATTTTTTGGACTTTTTATAGTGGTCAAGATATAATACAGGTCTTTTGAAATACTTGTTTGGTGGCACAGATAATTAGTCACACAATTTACAAAATCTAAAAGAACTTGTTAAGATATGGGATTTTTCGATGATGGGTAATGGACAAAGGAAATCACAAATATCACCCACACAGCAACAGGCTAAACTTACATATATCACCCACACAGCAATAGGCTAAACTCACACGTATCACCCACACAGCAACAGGCTAAACTCACACATTTCACCCACACATCAAAAGGCTAAACTCACACATATCACCCACACAACAACAGGCTAAACTCACACATATCACCCATGCAGCAACAGGCTAAACTCGCATGTATCACCCACACAACAACAGGCTAAACTCACACATTTCACCCACACAGCAACAGGCTAAACTCGCATGTATCACCCACACAGCAACAGGCTAAACTCACACATATCACCCATGCAGCAACAGGCTAAACTCGCATGTATCACCCACACAACAACAGGCTAAACTCACACATTTCACCCACACAGCAACAGGCTAAACTCACACATATCACCCATGCAGCAACAGGCTAAATAACTACTGCAAAATGCTGAATGGGAAGATGTCTACACACCATTTTCACTTGAAGATGATTTCTGTTGCTAAGCTACATGGTTCATTTACAGACATTGCTTAATTCTCTTTCATCTGACATGACTAACTTCTTATGCAACCGATTAGTTTTCAGCTTGTAAGAAAATTGAAAATATCAAACACAGCATGCAAATTATTTCCTGTTGCCACGGTCATCAAAGTACATACCAATGCTGGTTATATCTAACTAAAAATACCTGGGTCCATTTTTCTTGATTCTAGATAAAATCTTAAAAAGGTGTGTTCATATTTGAATTTCTGTCAATAGTGAATACTTTGTGCAGATTTCTAACTTTTTGCCTTAATAATAGAAAATATGACTTGCACCTTTCATGACTTCAGGACATCCCAAGGTACTTCAGAGACCATGAAGTATTGTTAGGGCAGAATCTTTCCCTCGTTGGGCGTGCCTGGTGGGGGAGCGAGTGGGAGCAGAATTGAGGCCCGCCCAGCATGAAACGCATGCAGCGGTGCTGCCTGTGTGGTGGGGGGGGGGGGGAGGGCAAGTTTGCACATACGCGTGGGTGCACGCAGGAAAAGCTCCCTGAGGCTCGGAGCTACCTCAGGGAGATGAAGATTTTAAAAATTAAAAATGATGAATTTGAAAATGTTAAAAAGACATGTCCCCTCATGTGACTCTGTCACACGAGCAGAGGCATGTTATTAAAGAAATGTTACAATTTTTATTCAATCTTTAATTGCTGTTAGAATCCTCAAACCACCACCCCCCCCCCCCACCCCCCCCCCCCCCCCCCCCCCCCCCCCCACCCACTGCGGATGAGGTTTCCTAAGAAATACAAAGGCCGCTTTCAATTATGACTTTAATGGCCTTAATAGGCCTTTTAGTTGTCGGCGGGTGTGCTGCCAATCCCCCCGACCAAAATATCGCGCGAGTGTGCGATGACATCGGGGACACCCACCTGGTGTCATCACGCGTCATTTTACTCTCGTTTGGGTCAGGCGTGCATCTGCCCGACAAGCCAAAAATTCTGGCCTTAGAAGTGTTGTAAATCACAGCAACCAATAAGCACACAGCATAGTCTTCAAGCAGCAATGAGATAAATGACTAGAAAACCTGTATTAGTGATAATGTTTGAAGGAAGGAGGTTGGCCAGGATAGCGGGGAGAATGCCACTGCTGTTCTTTGAATCATGCCATAGGATCCACCTGAGAGCACATTTAATGTCGATGGATTAGACTACCCCTCCCTCCCAGAAGGAAGAGGCAAAACTGCAGCATTGAACATAATGATAAGTGAAAGGCTGATGCATAAGGTGTTTTTTTGACACTTTTCCTTCCTCATAGCAATGGTGTTGGTGATAACATGTGAAAGCAGTCTCCAGTTGCTGTAAAGATTTGCATTAATGGTCTGTGTGGCGTCAGATAGCATTGTATGTGGTGGAATATTTCAAAGTGTCCAGTATAACTGACACCAGTTTCTGTCCAGTAGTTTTTGGCTCATGGTGGCATTGTTATAATCATGATGGAATGTACCTCTGGTAAATGCAAAATATACTTCCTGACCTACATAAGCTTTAACAATGACATTGCCTATAGTGTTCCTCAAGCTCATTATTGCTACTTAACCTGATGGTGTTTCCTAGAGGAGTAAACAGAACTGCTCAAGCATCATTTAAAATTAAACTTCCTTATCTTATAATGATTCACACTTATTTGATTAAGAATCTGCCTAATGAAATAAAATCAAATGAGAAGTTCTCCAGTACCTTCTCCAAGCTACTCCTATTCCATCATTGTAATATCTCTGGGAGTGAGGCAGAAAACCAGCTGTTTCCATGGAAAGTTATGGCTCCAAGGAAATTCCAGGTCAAATCATTCCACCTTCAATAAATGGGATGACAAAATGTTGAGAAATTTTTTGAACCAGTTCCCTAGGTTTGGAGAGACCTGTATTTCTGGGGAGTTAGCTGTTAGATTCAGCAGGAAGAATGTGGATTTGTAAAGCCTTCCATACATTCTTTGCAACTAATAATTTTTTACTTGAAATACAATCATTATTGGTGGTGATGATTGAGGGAAGACTGTTGGCCTGGCATTGGATCAAGTGCCCTTGGTTTGTTGGGGCTAAAGGATCCAGGTTGCACGTTTGTTTTGGGGGGAACTGAGTTGGTACCAAGACAGAGGACATCAGTAGATCGTTTTCATAAGAAACACATTCTGTTTATTTACAAAAGCAACTCAGCAGCTACACTTGTGTGCTTACAACTCAAATCTCTGTCTTCTCTCTTCAGACTCTGACTCAAGACTACTCTACCCTGGTAGCCTGCACAACTCTGCTATTGGGCATCAAGATCATGTGATCTTGCATTACAACACTTGTCTTAAAGGTATATTATACATCAGATTACTACAGCTAGATACCTGAGAACTCCCTACACTTTCTTCAAATAGTGCCATGGGATCTTTTACAACTAACTAAGGAGGAAGACAGGGCTTCAGTTTAGCATCTCATCCAAAAGGCCTCACTTCTAACAATGCAGCACTTCCCACCATACTGTACTGAACTGTCAACCTGGATTGCATGCCCATCACCTAGACTATGATTTGAACTCCTCAGTCCTCTGATGGACAGCTTTGAGTGTTACCAACTCAGTCACGCTGACCAAACTCAGAAATTCTTTTTAAAAGTATGGTCCGGGTACAATTGGTGATCACCATAAATCTCAGCCCTTTGAATTGTCAGCTAATTCTGACCAGATTTCACAGTGATATAATTACTTACTTGTGTATTTGTGTACGGTTCTATATGTGGATGTTCTCCATATATTGTCAGTGATGTCTTCTGTGTAATTTCATTTTGTGCAAAAAAAAAGTACATGAGAAATGGAACAATGAGCCTGTGAGCTCATTGAATGGATTTTCATTATGGAAATGGGTATTGTTCAGGCCCGTGAAATATGCACTTGAAATATTGCGGATTAAACATTAGTGCCATAGGTGTTAGCCTGGCAAGGATCCTGTTCTGGCAAAATTCTCATGCAGTTTTTCCCTATCTCACTGCCATTTGCGTTGTTTGCTGAGCTGCTCATTCGTCACTGCTCTTGTTTTGGGGAAAGCCATTCCCTGCCTCCTGCTCTGCAGTTTCAAGCTGCTGTACCAGGTTGAGCCAGTTGCTTAATAGCATGGAAAATATGTGCGGAGACTTGAATACCTCTGGCAAGCGAAAGCAGTTCCCAAAGTCACACTCATTTACATTGCAACTGCTCACAAAAAGGCAAATTGAGATCCCTTTGTTCTCTTATCTCTTCCTGCGCTGCCTGAAATATGGCAACTTAAATTTGTTCATCATTACATTTCCCACATTTAAATCAGAGGTGGATGTATATATCTACAGAATCAGAGGCCTAGTGTGGCCCTGCTGAACCAGTGCAATTTGGTCTCTCCTGCCAGTAATAAACAAAGCAAAGCCGCCAACAACAGATTCATGCAATGCTCTGGAAGGTTGCAGTGGTCATAGTGACCAGCAGACAGGAATTTAGTAGCTCCCGTCTCTGCAGATTTGGACTGCGAAGTGAGGACAAGTGGATCAGCCTCAGGAGCAGATGATCGGTGCACATGTTACAATCAATCAACCCAAGGATTGACTGCTCCATCTCACCGTCAGCAAACTTCACCCTGGACACTGCATTTCAGGATTCCACCAGTAATAGGGAAATACAATCTGAGATAGCACGCAACTAGTTCAGGCAAAATTCAATAACCAGCATATGGGTAAGGGCACACAAACTCTATCCAATCTGATAACTGATACACAGGAATGGGGAATAGTGTGTGTGCAGTCTGATGTGACGCATAGGACTGTGGATGAACTGACTCACAGGAATGTAACATGGGGAACAGTGTCTGCAGACTTCAACCAGTCAGTTCCCACAAGTCAGCTGTGTCCACTAAACTAGGACCAGCCACAGCCAAAGTTGGCCGACAAAATAGGGTGCCAAGTGATTTCTGGTTGGATTTCCCAGTTGCTCCTGGTACATACCGTTTATTCCGATTAGAAACCGGTTGGATACAGCCGCAGTCGTTAACCAATTTCAACTGACAGTTCCTCCTGAGGAAGGGCCTAGTTGGTGTTACCGGTCAAGTCCCCAATCCCTGGCACTGGCCTAGGCTCTGATCCAGGCTCGGATTGCCAACAACTCTTTCCTGAGGGTCACTGTGACAGTTCAGTGACCCAAACCTGGACTCACTTTACCACTGAGCTCTTGACGTTTTTGCCGGCGAGTGAATTACACTCTCCCTTGCAGCCAAATTTCTAGGCCATTCTTGTTTAAATCTCCTGATACTTAAAAATGTAAACAGCAAATGGAACAGTAATATTTAAACACACTATAAAGAAGGATTTGAAAGAGGTAATTGTGACATCCTTGTTCAAGAAAGGGTATAAGGACATTCCTACAAACTACAGGCCAGTCAGTCTAACAACAATGGTGATTAAGGTTTAGAAACAATAATCAAGGAATAGTTTGAGTTAAGTAAGGAGAACCAACACGGATTTGTGAAAGGTAGATTGTGTTTTGACTAATCTGATTTAATTTTTTGATAAGGTAACAGAGAAGGTTGATGAAGGGAATGGAATGTATGTTGTCCATATGGATTTTTAGAAAGTGTTTGACAAAGTACCACATAAGAGGCTGATTAACAAAATTGGGGCTTGTGGTAGGAAGGTCAGTGTCAACTTGGATAAAAAAACAATTAGCTGATTTACAGACAACAGTGAGTCATGGTACGTGGTTGTTTTCTAGACTGGAGAATGACAGACACCACTGTTCTGTAGTAGTGTCTGTCATCCTCCAGTCTAGAAAACAACCACGTATGTTTTTACAATATCCAAACTGCTCCTAGGACTGACTAGGAGCAGTTTGGATATTGTAAAACGGAATAACATTTCAAAATTTGCTGATGATACCAAACTTGAAGGTGAAACAAACATTGACAATGATACCAATCCTATGTAAATTTCCACACCCTACTTCATTATTTACAATAAATCAAAATATCTTAGAACCAAGCTTCAGAAAGGCAGTTGTTCCTCATTCCTTAATGTTAATTCCAAAGGGACTGAACAAAGGAATGATATTTGGTTACTTTTATCAGAAATGATGTCAGAAGCAATCATTGAACTATACAAATACCTGCTAACATACTGCAGCATGTGCTCAGACACAATGCTGAGATTCACTTCAGTTCTTTTACTTCATAAAGCACCTTGAACTTACATTTTTGTGCTTCCAGTTATATCACCATTCCAGAGGTCACCATTGAGCAGAAACTGACCTAGGCCAGCCATATAATAACTGTGGCTACATGAATAGGTCAGAGACTGGGAATCCTGCAGCAAGAACTTGCCTCCTGACTCCCCAAAGCCTGTCCACCATCTACAAGGTACAAGTCAGGAGTGTTGTGGAATACTTTCCACTTGCAGACAACACTCGAAGCTTGACACCATCCAGGACAAGGCAGCCCACATGATCAGCACCCCATCCACTACCTCAAACATTCACTCCCTCCCCTACCAGCGTACAGTGGTAGCCGTGTGTACCATCTAAAGTTGCACTGCAGAACCTCACTAAGGCTCCTTCGACAGCATCTTCCAATCTTGCAACCTCTACCGCCTAGAAGGATAAGGTTTTAAGATTCATGGGAACACCACCACCTGCAAGTTCCTTTCCAAGCCACTCAGCCAGTTCCTGACTTGGAACTATATCGCCATTCCTTCACTGTCGCTGGATTAAGATCCTGGAACTCCCTCCCTAAAAGCACTGTAGATGTACCTACACCACATGGACCGCAAGAAGGTGGCTCACCATCACCTTCTCAAGGGCAGTTAGGGATGGGCTCATATCCCAAGAATGAACAAAAAACACAATATGTGCACAATGCACTTCTTGATGCCATACCATCCTTTTTCAACACCTCTCCTCTATGGTTCAACTCAGTCGGGCTACCCTATTTTTTTTCAAATCTTACTGATCTAATCACAGCCAGAGCATCTCCAGAAATGGCTTCTCTTCTTGTCCTCACACTGTTACTTCCAGATCCCTCCAAGGATCTATCTTTGCACCCTCCTGTTCCTCACCTTCATGCTGGCAACATTTTCATGAACATGTATGTCAAAGGCAGCCAGGATACTCACCGGGCGACTTTTCCCAGACTGTTGGAAGCCAGTTTGGGATGAGTGGGGTGGGACAAACCCCGAAATTGACACTGGGTCAGAATCCTGACCCAATCCCATCCCCTGTCAGCTTTCCCACGAGATGAATTGAAGGCAAGTGGGGAATTCCCTTGGGTCTGACAAGAAGTAATTAAGAAGTGGCTGAGGTTGTTACAAAGCCAATTATTAGCTATTTTAACACTTCATTTTGGATTTCCCAGCCATGTAATGTTTTTATAACCCGCCAGGATCACCAAGGTGTGTGCTTAGCAGGAAGAGCCTCATCGGTGAAACTGACAGGTTGGGAAGGCTTTGATCTGTTACTCTGAAGAGCTCCAGCCATGGTCACTGCTAATTATAGCACTTCTCCTCACAGAGTGCTAACACTGCTTGTCAGGTGATTGCCAACTCTTTGGAAGGCATTTCACCTGCCTAGCACTTTACTAACCTTCAGTTGTACTTCTCTGCTGCCAGCCTTCACCATTGCATGGGAGCAGTTTATGCAGTTCCACCTCTGATGACGATCAAGAGCAGAAACCATCACCCACTGTTCCAGCAGGAGAAGAAGAAACACCAGCAGCAGCACCAGCTGCCTTCTCCTCAGTTACATGCCCTTCCACAGGGCAGAGGGGATGGACACCAAGATCCAGTTGGACTAAGGAAAGGCCCCACAACACAGGGTCTACACAGGCAGAGGATCAGTTCTCTCAACATATTTTCACACCGGTGCCTCAGGTAGCTCAGGATCTTACGGCAGGTGGACAACTGCGGCTCCCTGGAACAAGACCTCCTTCCCAGTGAAGCAGGTTGGCATTCATTGCCCATCATTGGAGGGTCAACCGCACCCCACCCCGCCCCCGCCACCCCAGGTCTCCACCTCTTGACAAGTTGTGTGATCTCTTCTCCGACAAGGACAGAAAGCAGAAAGGTGTGAGCCCTCATAATGACGGGGGAGGGGAGGTCAGCATTTGTGGAGGGTGACAGCGAAACCTGGGAGTGAGAGAGTAATAGGCTGAGGGTGAGTGTGAGTGCTGGCTGCTCAGATGGGGGATGTGAGGTTCCCTTTATAGAAAGGAATGAGTGGAGCTGCAAGATGCGTTGACCTGAGATGTGTTGTGCAGGAGAATGCTGAGCAAGTCCGAGCTGGGAGGTTGGCATCTGGCAGTGTTACCCCACTGACCTATCATGTTCCCTGGAGGTCTTGGATCCTCTCTGCTCACTGTCTCTGGGTTGGAGGGCCCACACTCCTGCTGGTGACTTCCCTGGCCTCTTCCACCCACACCTGCTTCATTGGGGAGATTGTCCTCTTCCTCCACCTTTAATAGAACTCACCACACTGTTGGACTCCTACACTTACAGCAGGACCTGCAGATAAGAATGAGAGACCGGTGTGAGGGGTGAAGGGGTTTTGGAGGTGGGGTGGTGGGGTTCCTGTGGTTGCTGCAGCCTGTAATTTCCATGTGCTGGTGAGCTTTTCTGAAGTAAGCCTTGGTTTCTTTAATTAAAAACCTTCCTTTGACAGGATGGAGGTGTTATCCCACCCTCCATCACTAATTGGTCAGAGAACCCAAAAGTGGGATAACAATTGGTTTGCCTGGGTAAAGAGTAACTGTCAGTGTCCAATTTAAAGATCTGGATTCCAAACCCAGAATGACCCCACCACTCCAGCAGGGATGAAGGGGCTAAAATTCCTTCCATTGGCTCAGGTTCAACCAGACTGTTCCAGCCCAGAGCTAAGCTTCTAACCCCATATTCTCACCATCACAAAGTCTGCCGACTTCTACCTCCGCTACATCATCCATTTCTGATCCAGAGTCAGGTGATCTCTTGCTGAAACCTTCAGCTGTATCTTTGTCACCAATCCCCACCCTCTGTAAATTTCAACTTATCCAAAACTCCCTGTTTCCTATCTCACACCAAACTCTACTCAATCTTTACCTTTGTCACGTTTGAAGCCTTTCATTGCCTCAATCCTCCTTTTACCTGTAACAATCTGCCCTCCTCCTTGAACTATCCATTCCTTTGACTCTGGCCTCTATATTCATCTTTCCCTCTGCCCCACCATTGATGGCTATGTCTTCTACTACCTGAGTCCCACTCTCTGGATTCCCCTCTCTAAACCCCTCCACCTCCCTCTCCTCATTTAACATCCTGAAATCCACCTGTCTGACCAACCTCCTTTTGTTTGGTTTCTATTTTTTTTAAAACTGTTGTCTCTGTGAAGTGCCTTCAAACTTTTTCTACATTAAAGATGCTATATAAGTGCAAGTTGGGGTTGTCGTAGATAGGGCGGAAAAATAACACAAGCGTCCGAGGCCATGGAATGTACTGTAGCATTGACAGGGCTGTATAAAACTGAGCCCATTAAACACTCCACCTGATTATTTGCTTCCTGTGAATCTAGATGGAATAGAAAATTGCACGGTGTTCATTGCAGTTTGCCAATCTGTTGCTGCCTATTTTGTAATCCTATCAAAGTTCAAATCTCTACCCTCAATATCACAAATTATTCAAAACACAATTTTTATGCATTGGAGATCAATTATAAGATGAAATGGTGCAGTCCTGGAGCACTCAATGAGAGATTACCCATGAGCTGGGAAGATGTGCGCCAAGCAAAATTTATCTCTCCATCAACCCAACTAAATCTGATCCTCTGGTCATATCCTGTTTGCTAAATATCTTTTATTTGTACATTTACCTCTTACATTTCTACCTTCTCTGCTTGCTTTTTCTTGGTGTCAGCCTTTGCTAAGAACAGCACTTTTGCCTGAATCAGAAGGCCTCAACCTCTTGACTTATCTTGCCAAGGTGGTGATTTTCAGGCTCCTACTTGCCCAGTTCCCCTCGACAGAGGTAATTTTTCTCAGCAGCAATTCCTGGTTGTGTGTGTGTGTGTGTGTGTCTGTGTATATATACACACACCAAAGATAGACACCAAAGAATATACACGTTGAGTTAATTGGCCATGGCCCCAAGTGCATTCCTGAAGCACTGATTGGATTCCTTATCCCTCTGTAAATATGTTCCTGGCCTTGAGGCCTATTCATTATTTTTATTTAAATAGTGGAGGTCCCAGTAGTTGTGGACACCTCCTTTTCTATTTGCACAATGAGTCATAAAGACACTACCTGCTTGCTCCAAACACCTAAGTAAGGGCTTTCACTCCAGAGGTATTCACTTTGAAACATGGTGTCAGATTTAAACCAATTCAAGGAAATAGCAGAGCAATTTTGACCCCGTGACAACATCATGTGACCTGGACAATATTCAAGGAAGTAATTAATGCAATGTTATTTGTATATTACACATAACAGCCTTGTATCTCAAATCTCATTCACAGCTTTGTACCTCTGGCCCCACTCTGTGGTGACCTGGGTTTTTACAGCACAGTGGTTCCTGACAGGAAAGTTATGGGTGAAAGCTGCTTACCGTTACCTCAGACTAAAGATTTGAAAGTCCACTGAAGCGGAGAAGCTCAGCACAATGTTAATAGCAAAAACAAAAACAGAATTACCTGGAAAAACTCAGCAGGTCTGGCAGCATCGGCGGAGAAGAAAAGAGTTGACGTTTCGAGTCCTCATGACCCTTCGACAGAACTCCAGTTCCGTCGAAGGGTCGTGAGGACTCGAAACGTCAACTATTTTCTTCTCCACCGATGCTGCCAGACCTGCTGAGTTTTTCCAGGTAATTCTGTTTTTGTTTTTGTTTTGGATTTCCAGCATCCGCAGTTTTTTTGTTTTTAACAATATTAATAGCCATGGGGGAAGGAAATTCAGATCCTGAATGGGTCAGGCACACTTATGGGACAAAACAAAAACAGAATTACCTGGAAAAACTCAGCAGGTCTGGCAGCATCGGCGGAGAAGAAAAGAGTTGACGTTTCGAGTCCTCATGACCCTTCGACAGAACTTGAGTTCGAGTCCAGGAAAGAGCTGAAATATAAGCTGGTTTAAGGTGTGTGTGTGGGGGGCGGAGAGATAGAGAGACAGAGAGGTGGAGGGGGTTGGTGTGGTTGTAGCGACAAACAAGCAGTGATAGAAGCAGATCATCAAAAGATGTCAACAACAATAGTACAATAGAACACATAGGTGTTAAAGTTAAAGTTGGTGATATTATCTAAACGAATGTGCTAATTAAGAATGGATGGTAGGGCACTCAAGGTATAGCTCTAGTGGGTTTTTTTTTATATAATGGAAATAGGTGGGAAAAGGAAAATCTTTATAATTTATTGGGAAAAAAAAAAGAAGGGGGAAACAGAAAGGGGGTGGGGATGGGGGAGGGGACTCACGACCTAAAGTTGTTGAATTCAATATTCAGTCCGGAAGGCTGTAAAGTCCCTAGTCGGAAGATGAGGTGTTGTTCCTCCAGTTTGCGTTGGGCTTCACTGGAACAATGCAGCAAGCCAAGGACAGACATGTGGGCAAGAGAGCAGGGTGGAGTGTTAAAATGGCAAGCGACAGGGAGGTTTGGGTCATTCTTGCGGACAGACCGCAGGTGTTCTGCAAAGCGGTCGCCCAGTTTACGTTTGGTCTCTCCAATGTAGAGGAGACCACATTGGGAGCAACGAATGCAGTAGACTAAGTTGGGGGAAATGCAAGTGAAATGCTGCTTCACTTGAAAGGAGTGTTTGGGTCCTTGGACGGTGAGGAGAGAGGAAGTGAAGGGGCAGGTGTTGCATCTTTTGCGTGGGCAAGGGGTTGTGCCATAGGAGGGGGTTGAGGAGTAGGGGGTGATGGAGGAGTGGACCAGGGTGTCCCGGAGGGAGCGATCCCTACGGAATGCCGATAAGGGGGGTGAAGGGAAGATGTGTTTGGTAGTGGCATCATGCTGGAGTTGGCGGAAATGGCGGAGGATGATCCTTTGAATGCGGAGGCTGGTGGGGTGATAAGTGAGGACAAGGGGGACCCTATCATGTTTCTGGGAGGGAGGAGAAGGAGTGAGGGCGGATGCGCGGGAGATGGGCCGGACACGGTTGAGGGCCCTGTCAACGACTGTGGGTGGAAAACCTCGGTTAAGGAAGAAGGAGGACATGTCAGAGGAACTGTTTTTGAATGTAGCATCATCGGAACAGATGCGACGGAGGCGAAGGAACTGAGAGAATGGGATGGAGTCCTTACAGGAAGTGGGGTGTGAGGAGCTGTAGTCGAGATAGCTGTGGGTGTCGGTGGGTTTGTAATGGATATTGGTGGACAGTCTATCACCAGAGATTGAGACAGAGAGGTCAAGGAAGGGAAGGGAAGTGTCAGAGATGGACCACGTGAAAATGATGGAGGGGTGGAGATTGGAAGCAAAATTAATAAATTTTTCCAAGTCCTGACGAGAGCATGAAGCAGCACCGAAATAATCATCGATGTACCGGAGAAAGAGTTGTGGAAGGGGGCCGGAGTAGGACTGCAACAAGGAATGTTCCACATACCCCATAAAGAGACAGGCATAGCTGGGGCCCATGCGGGTACCCATAGCCACACCTTTTATTTGGAGGAAGTGAGAGGAGTTGAAGGAGAAATTGTTCAGCGTGAGAACAAGTTCAGCCAGACGGAGGAGAGTAGTGGTGGATGGGGATTGTTCGGGCCTCTGTTCGAGGAAGAAGCTAAGGGCCCTCAGACCATCCTGGTGGGGGATGGAGGTGTAGAGGGATTGGACGTCCATGGTGAAGAGGAAGCGGTAGGGGCCAGGGAACTGGAAATTGTTGATGTGACGTAAGGTGTCAGAGGAATCACGGATGTAGGTGGGAAGGGACTGGACAAGGGGAGAGAGAAGGGAGTCAAGATAACGAGAAATGAGTTCTGTGGGGCAGGAGCAAGCTGAGACGATCGGTCTACCGGGGCAGTTCTGTTTGTGGATTTTGGGTAGGAGATAGAAGCGGGCCGTCCGAGGTTGGGCAACTATCAGGTTGGAAGCTGTGGGAGGGAGATCCCCAGAGGAGATGAGGTCAGTGACAGTCCTGGAAACAATGGCTTGATGTTCAGTGGTGGGGTCATGGTCCAGGGAGAGGTAGGAGGAAGTGTCTGCGAGTTGACGCTCAGCCTCCGCGTGGTAGAGGTCAGTGCGCCAGACAACAACAGCACCACCCTTGTCAGCGGGTTTGATGACAATGTCAGGGTTGGACCTGAGAGAATGGAGTGCAGTAAGTTCAGAGAGAGACAGGTTAGAATGGGTGAGAGGAGCAGAGAAATTGAGACGACTAATGTCGCGCCGACAGTTCTCAATGAAAAGATCGAGAGAAGGTAAGAATCCAGAGGGAGGGGTCCAGGTGGAGGGAGAATATTGAAGATGGTACTTCCTCCAAATAAAAGGTGTGGCTATGGGTACCCGCATGGGCCCCAGCTATGCCTGTCTCTTTATGGGGTATGTGGAACATTCCTTGTTGCAGTCCTACTCCGGCCCCCTTCCACAACTCTTTCTCCGGTACATCGATGATTATTTCGGTGCTGCTTCATGCTCTCGTCAGGACTTGGAAAAATTTATTAATTTTGCTTCCAATCTCCACCCCTCCATCATTTTCACGTGGTCCATCTCTGACACTTCCCTTCCCTTCCTTGACCTCTCTGTCTCAATCTCTGGTGATAGACTGTCCACCAATATCCATTACAAACCCACCGACACCCACAGCTATCTCGACTACAGCTCCTCACACCCCACTTCCTGTAAGGACTCCATCCCATTCTCTCAGTTCCTTCGCCTCCGTCGCATCTGTTCCGATGATGCTACATTCAAAAACAGTTCCTCTGACATGTCCTCCTTCTTCCTTAACCGAGGTTTTCCACCCACGGTCGTTGACAGGGCCCTCAACCGTGTCCGGCCCATCTCCCGCGCATCCGCCCTCACTCCTTCTCCTCCCTCCCAGAAACATGATAGGGTCCCCCTTGTCCTCACTTATCACCCCACCAGCCTCCGCATTCAAAGGATCATCCTCCGCCATTTCCGCCAACTCCAGCATGATGCCACTACCAAACACATCTTCCCTTCACCCCCCTTATCGGCATTCCGTAGGGATCGCTCCCTCCGGGACACCCTGGTCCACTCCTCCATCACCCCCTACTCCTCAACCCCCTCCTATGGCACAACCCCTTGCCCACGCAAAAGATGCAACACCTGCCCCTTCACTTCCTCTCTCCTCACCGTCCAAGGACCCAAACACTCCTTTCAAGTGAAGCAGCATTTCACTTGCATTTCCCCCAACTTAGTCTACTGCATTCGTTGCTCCCAATGTGGTCTCCTCTACATTGGAGAGACCAAACGTAAACTGGGCGACCGCTTTGCAGAACACCTGCGGTCTGTCCGCAAGAATGACCCAAACCTCCCTGTCGCTTGCCATTTTAACACTCCACCCTGCTCTCTTGCCCACATGTCTGTCCTTGGCTTGCTGCATTGTTCCAGTGAAGCCCAACGCAAACTGGAGGAACAACACCTCATCTTCCGACTAGGGACTTTACAGCCTTCCGGACTGAATATTGAATTCAACAACTTTAGGTCGTGAGTCCCCTCCCCCATCCCCACCCCCTTTCTGTTTCCCCCTTCTTTTTTTTTTCCCAATAAATTATAAAGATTTTCCTTTTCCCACCTATTTCCATTATATAAAAAAAAACCCACTAGAGCTATACCTTGAGTGCCCTACCATCCATTCTTAATTAGCACATTCGTTTAGATAATATCACCAACTTTAACTTTAACACCTATGTGTTCTATTGTACTATTGTTGTTGACATCTTTTGATGATCTGCTTCTATCACTGCTTGTTTGTCGCTACAACCACACCAACCCCCTCCACCTCTCTGTCTCTCTATCTCTCCGCCCCCCACACACACACCTTAAACCAGCTTATATTTCAGCTCTTTCCTGGACTCGAACTCAAGTTCTGTCGAAGGGTCATGAGGACTCGAAACGTCAACTCTTTTCTTCTCCGCCGATGCTGCCAGATCTGCTGAGTTTTTCCAGGTAATTCTGTTTTTGTTTTGGATTTCCAGCATCCGCAGTTTTTTTGTTTTTACACTTATGGGACATTGGTCCTGTCCAGGACTGGGGGGATGGAAGTAGAGAGAGGCCTGGAAAACCAGCTCCATATATGAGTATTTATAGATGTTCCTTTGCTACAGTGACAGCATTCCATATCTATTTTGATACGTAATTTAGAAACATTCCCTCAGTGTTCAGACTCTGATCAACCGGTATATGATTAATCAGTATCTGATAGTCTTTCAATTTGGAGCAGAACCAGGAGGATGAAAGAGCATGAGAAAGAGCAAAACTGAGAAAAGAGCCAGGAGGATAAATGAGTACAAGAAAGGAGAGAGGAGCATCGATTAGTCCACCCTGTGCCTGGATTGCTATTGCAGCCCTGCCACCCCCACCTGAGTGAAACATTGCAGGGCTCATCTGATTTGTGACCCTGGAGCCACCATACACTCACTCCAAGCAGCCAGGGCTGACCCCCTTGCCCAGATGCTGCCTCCAAAACATTTGCCACTCACACTGAATGACCTTCCAAAGCAAGGAAGCACCACCACCCAGAAGGACAAGGGCAGCAGATGGATGGCTGCCCCACCATCTGGAAGTTCCCCTCCCAGTCAATCAGCAGCCTGACTTTGAACTGTTTTGGTGTTCCAGCACTGTGCCTGGGTACAGCTCCTTGAGGTCGCCCCCAAAACAGCGCCGTGGGTGTAAGTGCAGCACATGCAGCGGATACAGAAAGCAGCTCAGCACCACCCACTCCAGGGGCAACTAGGCATTGGCAATAAATGCTGGCCCACCCAGCTAAGGCCACATGCCATGAATGAATGCAATAACATAATCCTGAGTTGTGGGGGGTGTGTGGGGCCGGCGGGGGGGGGCCAATCTAACTGCTGTGCTAAGTGACCCATGTCAACATGGTACTCACCCTTCCCGATCACAAGAGGTCATTGAACTGCTTGCGGCACTGAACCCCAGGTGCGTCGCACCACATCGTGTGCACTGACCCCTTCTGCCACCTCCTGCCAGTCACGTTTCGTCATTTGGGGGGGTGGGGGGGCCTCCTCCTGTCCCTTGGCACTGTGATCCTGCGCCGTGCTGCCATCACCTCGAGGAGGGCAGTGAGGCACTGATCTGAGAATCTCGGGGCACAGTGCCCCGCCGACCTGCCCTCCTGCCTGGCCTGCTCGCCGAGAGCGCTCTCTGGCATCCTTCTGTGCGCCATTGTTGCCGGCCTTTGGAAGGCTGTCAGCGCGTTTTTTAAACAGGCCGCGGGGTCACCATTGGATCTGGCGGACATTGGAGTCCCGCTGCTGCCTGCCTCCTCCCGCTGATCTCGGGAGCCGCAATTCACGCTGGGCGGGCCTTAATTGGCCCATGCGTGCAAAATGGTGGCGCAGAGCTGATCGCGGGTAGCAACCGGGTGCGCGCCTGCCCAGGCCCACTCCCGCACAGCCTGCCCGACATGCTGCAAATTCTCCTCATGCTGTAACGGGGAGGGATTTAGATGCCTGAGGCACTGAGACTGATTCTGGCAGAGATGAGAGCTGTGCAAGCTGGACGGGTTGCAATCCAGCAGGACCAGGGCAAATATCCTTGCAGGGGTTTTCGCTAGTACTGTGGCGGGGGGAGGGGGCGTTAGTTTTAAATTAGTTCGGCAGGGAGTTGGGAACCTGAGTAGGGAGATACAAGAGAGCGAAACAAATATAGAAATGTAGGACAGAAAAGTAGAAATCATAAGTGGAAGGGAGAGAAAACAAGGACTATCAGCAAATAGGGTCGTTGTACAAAAAAGGATGTGTAAAAATGTTAAAAAGACAAATCTAAAGGTATTGTGTCCGAATGTACTGAGAACTTGCAATTAGGTAGATGAATTAACAATGCAAGTAGATGTGAATGGGTACAATATGATTGCATAATGAGACATAGCAGCAGGGTGACCAAGACTGGGAACTGAATACCCAAGGGTATTTGCGTATTTGCTATTTAGGAAGGAGAGGCAAAAGGAAAAGAAGGTGGGGTGGCGTTGTTAATTAAGGATGAAATCAGTACAATAGTGAGAAAGGATATTGACTCAGAAAATCTAGATGTAGAATCAGTCTGGGTGGAGCTAAGAAGCAACAAGGGCAGAAAACATTAGTGGGAATTGTCTCTGAAGGGGCCTCCAAACAGCAGGTGGTATGGAAGGGGCGGCATTAAACAGGAAATTAGAGATGCATGTAACAAGGGTGCTACAGTAATCATGGTTGACTTTAATCTTCATATAGACTGGGCAAAGCAAATTGCAATAATACTGTGGCTGATGAATTCCTGGAGTGCATATGCGATGGTATTTTAGACCAGTGTGTCGAGGAACCAACTAGCGAACAGGCTATCCTAGATTGCACAATGAGAAGGGGTTAATTAATAATCTTGTTGTGTGGGGTCCTTTAGGGAAGAGTGATCACATTATGGTAAAATTCTTTGGTAGGATAGAAAGTGAAGTAGCCCAAGCTGAAACAAGGGTCCTAAATCTGAACAAGGGAAACTATGAAGGTATGAGGGGTGAGTTGACTACGATAGACTGGGGAGCTTCATTAAAAGGCATGACAGTGGATAAGCAATGGCTAATATTTAAGGAACAAATGCATGCATTGCAACTGTTATTTCTTTCTCGCACAAAGACACAACAGGTAAAGCAGCCTAACGAAAAAAATTAAGGATAGTATTAGATCTAAAGAGGAGTCATATAAGTTGCTTGAAAAAGTAGCAAGCTTGAGGATTGGGAACAGTTTAGAATTCAGCAAAGGAGGACCAAGAAATTGATTAGGTGGGGAAAAATAGAGTATGAGAATAAACTTGCAAGGAACATAAAAGCGGACTGTGAAAGTATCTATAAGTATGTAAAAAGAAAAAAGAATATTGAAGGAAAATGTAAATTCCTTACATTCGGAAAGGGGAGAATTTTAATGGGGAACAAGGAAATGGCAGGGCAATTAAACAACTACTTTAGTTCTGTCTTCATGGAAGAAGATACAAATAACTTCACAGAAATGTTAGGGAACCAAACATCTAGTGAGAAGGAGGAATTGAAGGAAATTAACATTAGTAAAAAAATAATGCTGGAGAAATTAATGGGACCGAGTGCTGATAAATCCCCAGGGCCTGAAACTCTGCATCCAAGGGTACTAAAGGAGGTGGCCATGGAAATAATGGATATGTTGGTTGTCATCTTCCAAAATTCTGTAGATTCTGTAACAGACCCAGCAGAGTGGAGGGTGGAAAATGTAACTCCACTATTTAAAAAAGGAGGGAGGAAGAAAACAACGAATTAGGTTAGTTTAACATCAGTAGTAGGGAAAATGCTAGAGTCTATCATAAAGGATATGATAACAGAACACTTAGAAAACATCAATGGGATTAGACAAAGTCAACATGGATTTATGAAAGAGAAATCACGTTTGAAAAATCTGCTGGATTTTCTTGAGGACATAACTAGTAGAATTGATAAGGGAGAACCAGTGGATGTGGTGTATTTGGAGTTTCAAAAAGCTTTTGATAAAATCCTACATAAGAGGTTAGTGTGTAAAACTAAAGGACATGGGACTGGGGGTAATATATTGGCATGGATTGAGAATTGGTTAACAGACAGGAGACAGAGAGTAGGAATAAATTTCAGAGTGGCAGGCAGTGACTAGTGGAGCACTGCAAGTATCAGTTCTTGGGCCCCAGCTATTTACAATATGTATCAATGGTTTAGATGAGGGAACCAAATATAATATTTCCAAGTTTGCTGATGATACAAAACTACATGGGAATTTGAGTGGTGAGGGGGATGTAAAGAGGCTTCAGGATGATCTATACAAGTTGAGTGAGTGGGCAAATACATGGCAGCTGCAATATAACGTGGATAAATGTCAAGTTATCACTTCAGTAGAAAAAATAGAATGGCAGAGTATTATTTAAATGGTGGTAGATTGGGAAATGTTGGTGTGCAAAGGGACCTGGGTGTTTTTGTCCGCCAGTCGCTGAAAGCAGCTTGCAGGTATAGCAAGCAGCTAGGAAGACAAAATGGTATGTGGGCCATAAAAAGGATTTGAGTACAGGAGCAAGGATGTCTTACTGCAGCTGTACAGAGCCTTGGTGAGACAACACCTGGAGTATTGTGTGCAGTTTTGGTCTCCTTACCTAAGAAAGGATATACTTGCCATAGAGGGAGTACAGTGAATGTTCACCAGACTGATTCCTGGGATGGCAGGATTGTCGTATGAGGAGAGACTGGGCCGACTAGGTCTGTATTCACTAGAGTTTAGAAGAATGAGAGAAGATCTCATTGAAACGCATAAAATTCTCACAGGGCTGGATAGAATGGATGCAGGGATGATATTTCCTCTGGCTGGGGGATCTAGAACAAGGGGCCAGAGCCTGAGGATATAGGATAGGCCATTCAAGACTGAGATGAGGAGAAATTTCTTCACTCAGAGGATTGTGAACTTGTGGAATTCTCTACCACAGAAATCTGTGGAGGCCAAGTCACTGAATATATTTATGAAGGAAATGGATAGATTTCTAGACACTAAAGGTGCCAAGGGTATGGGGAGAGAGCGGGAGTACGGCATTGAGATAGCGGGCGGGATTTTCCATACCCGCCTGGCACCACAATCTCCCGGTCCTGCCGCAAGTCAGTGGACTCCTGGCTCCTCGCCCATGGTGGGTCCCACTCACGACAGGGCCGGAAAATCCCAGCCAGAGGACCAGCCATGATCATACTGAATGGTGGAGCAGGCTCGAGGGGCCGAATGACCTACTCCTGCTCCTGTTTTCTATGTTAATTCATTGGCAGATTTGACGTAGATTGTGTAAGTCAGTATGCTAAATGTCCATTTTGATGATGGAAGATGTTGTGAGCTCTGGTACAAGATGTTGTTTCAGAATTTTAACGATGTTCACCATTTTCGTTACCGTTCGATTACAAGAAACAAGTTTAGAACAAGAAAATGATTCATGACCGTCTCCTCCTCCTTCTCTGCTCTAGCCCTGTTTTGTTCTGAACTTTGTACAAGTGGCAAATATTTATGTTTAAACCTTGACGAGCGAAAACAATCCCACCTTCCACCCTCTGTGAACACCAGATGGGCTTCCAGATATTAGGTAATCAGCAAACTGGAGACAAAGCCCAGGATCCTCTCGGTGTGCAAAGGTTAGCGACTCACTGCGGGATCCGCAGCTGGTATTAGGTAGAGGAGCCCTGGCTTTACTTATTTAATCATGGACAACCTTGCGATTGTTTCATGTGTAGTGGAGTACAGAGCTGCACAGTTGGACTCCTGCCCATCCCCATATCGCCGGTACAGCAGTAACCCAGCAGCCGATAGCTGGCTGAAAGAAATTGGCTTTAAAAAGGATCTTAAAGGAAGAGGAGCAGAAAAGGTTTCAAGTAGGAATTCCAGAATTTCAGCAGCTGCAGGCATGGCCATCAATGGTGAGGGAGACAGAAGTACAATTCCATTATACTTGTGTAGGGCTGTTTGTGTTCTTTGGTAATTGACAAAGGACTATCGAAACTCATTGTGACCATGACAATATTAGGGGTGAGATTTTAGGGCCCCCCTTGCCAGCAAGACTTTTCGGCCCCGCCGAAGTCAATGGAATTTTTTATGGCTCGCCGCGTTTTCCATCTCAGTCCCCATCGTAAAATTTCACCCCAAATCTGTGTGGAGTCGATATATATTTTAATATTGTCATTCTTTTCCAAAACTGCTCGTGGATCATCTGGAAAAAAGGCTCCCTCTTGAGCCAAGTGATTTTCTTGCCGATTGTCTGAGATATGCTATGCGGACAATGCCACCTCTGGAGAAAAATATTTTCTTCACTCCAGGGTTCCTCCAGGATATGAGCACAAATAGCAAGGCTGACATTCCATTGTAGCACTGAGGGAGTGCTGTACTGCCAGAGGTGCCACTTTCAGATGAGAAGTTAAGCTTAAGGTGAGGCCCCATCAGCCTCTCAGATGGTAAAAGATCCCATGGCACTATTTTGAAGATGAGCAGGGGAGCTCTCCCCAGTGTCCTGGCCACCATTTATTTTTCAACTAACATCACAAAAACAGATTATTTGGTCATCATCACATTGTCATTTGTGGGAGTTTGCCGAGTGCAAATTGGCTACAGTGATTATTACATGACAACAGTGACTACATTGGCTGCAAAGCACTTTGGGGTATCCAATGAAAGGTATTTCGAGGAGGTGCTTTTTGAAACGCAATTTCTAATTTTTCTTCTTCCAGCTGGATTTTGTAAAACCAGGTCCCTATACAGATAATGGGAAAACTGCTGCAATACATACAATTTTGTATTCTACCTAGTGAGATGAAGACAGACACTCAAACCCCCTGGGGAACATGAAAGACCCCATCCCCTGTTGATTCACACCAACCTGGGAATTTTCAAATGTTTCTGAGATAAGACATCAAAACGCAGTTACCTGTTCTGAAACAATAACTGCAGCAGACATGAACTAATAGAATTTCCCTGGAATATACAACCACAAAGTACTTCAAGGGCCTTACCAAGCAGGAGAGAAGAGAGAAGACAATGTTATTCTGAACACAGTCTGAGTAAAGGTGCGTGCTCTCTCGCTCTCTCCCTTTCTTGGAAGTGCTGTGCCCAGTTTGCGAAGTAATCATCCTGCAAACCGAGATCTTGCCAAAAAAATGTGGAAAGCTCCATACAACTACAGCCGGAGGTCAGCTGAACAAAGCTGCCGCAATATTGAACCACAGCATCGAGACCAGTCAAGGAACAGCTAACCATTTATTCCTTTGTTTTATCATTCACGAACTGTAAAAACAATCCTATGAGCCTATCCACTTACTCTGCCATCTGTAACAGTGCGTGTGTGAGCCCAGACAAATGTGTATGACCATATAAATGGTGGTTTTTGTTTTCCCTAGATTTTTAGCTCGGGAAATAGTTTCAATGAACTTAACTTGTTCTTCATCTAACCTAAGAAAACCTGCCTGACTAATTCTTTACAACTTCAAAGCTTTAATAGTGGGATTCGTTCCTGAATTGGCGAAGCATCCTCTCTAAATTCTCATACAGACCCCTGTGACAGTCAAACCTGGGGTGGAAATTTCTGTGCCTGCTGATGGCGGGCATAAGCGGACAATATGGCACGATGGGTTGCACGACAGCAGGAAGGCAGGCCGAGATTGTCTGCTCAGCCCGCCGACGGTGGGCCGCGTTTCCCGCCATCGGTTGTCAAGAACCTCATTGTAATACATCAGTATATCATTGTCAGGTCATCCCACTGGGCTCTCGCACCCCCCGCTGGATCGTCCGTCCATGTCGGCGGGAAAGCAGGTCGACGTATTTCACAACGGCACGGAGGAGACGTGCATTTGGTGACCTGCACTTCGGGTGAACTGGAGGCGAGTGCACAGCAACGTTCTGCGGAGCTCGCCAGGGTCGCCTGTTGCTTTGCAGTCTTCAGGGCCGCTGGGGTAGGGGTGGGGGCGGGATCAGGGTTAAGTGTAGCCCTGCCTCTGAGGCAACTAGTGGTGGGGATGGGGTGAGCGCCGTGACGGGACTTCATGGAGGATGCCTCCAGATTCCTCTTCAGAGGATTCTTCGGGGCTTGATTGAAAGCCTTGGCTCATGGACTCTGTCAGCTGTTTGGCAGAAAGCAAGGAGAGATAATTACTGCACGGCAGTGGCCTGTGAAACAGGACACATCACTCACAGCATGCTTGTCTGATGCATGTTGCACTGCTGGATACTCAATTGGTAGACCAGCGCCGACCTCACCATCAGCACAGGACTGGTCCAGATCTGGCCAGCTGAATGGCTCTGTTTTCAAAGTCCATGAGGACCTTGATTTCGGGCATTCTGCCACCGGTCTGTGACCTCTCTCTCTTGTGTGCCAGCTTGTCCTGCATGGATAGAGATGGAGAAAGTGTAAGTCACCTGCCAGGCCAGACTATAAGTATGCCTGGTCAGCGTGGGTGTTGAGTGGTCCCATGGGCAGGATGAGGACAATGATGGTGAGTGTGAGAGAGTGAATGGTGATGTCTCTTGAATCAGCCGTGAGTGCGGGCCCTGTGGATGTGTGATGGGTTTGTGAGTGTGTGAGTTGAGAGTGATGAGAAGAGTGACTTACCCTGGCGGAACAGAGGAGATCATTCATCCTTTTGCGGTGCTGGGTGGCTGTCCACTTCTGAAGGGCATTGGCACTGACCACCGCTGCCACCATCTCCCAAGCTGGGTTAGTATTGTTGCTGCCCATCCTGTGGCCAGAGCAAGGGTAGAGCACATCCTGGTGGGCCTCCATGGCATCCAAAAGTGACTTGAGAGATGCATCGCTGAACCTTGGGGGCTGCAGTCATTTTCAGTTTCAGGACCACGTCTTCCTTGCAGCAGTGATGAGCTGGAAGCGCTGAGACCTGGGCTTGCAGCTGGACTTTAAACATGGTGCCTGGCATGATGTAGAGGCAGGGTGATGGTGGGCGAATGAGAACCTGCCTGCCATGGAAACGGCCTGTTTCCCGGGAGTGGATAAATAATGAGGCGGGATTGGGACAATACGGCGTGAAAACCCGCCATTGCTGCCGGTGAGTAAAATGTCGATTTACCTGCCCACTACCACACCTAGTGCAAATTTGGGAAAATTCTGCCCTGGAGTGGGAGAATAGGGGAGTCATTTCATCCCACCTCACGTGGTCGTAACAAAGATGCTGTATAAAGGCAAGCCTTTTTTTCACCCATAGCCAAAACAAACTTACTAATTATGGGATCTCAAAAATAACTCTTGACATCCTAGAAAACAGGGCCATAAGATTATGTTTGCTGGTGATTCCTTCATTCCTGTAAATGTGAAAACATCTTTATGATGTGATGGCTATTGAGTGGTCAATAAAAGCATGGGGCAGAGTAGCTGGTAAAAGAATAAAGATCAAGTTCCACCTCGCGTGCTGGTACACACATGATGCAACAACGATGGAGTAATTGTGGCAACCAAACTCTATCAATAATCTACAACAGACTCAGGCAAAGGGTGAGCAAAAACTCTGGTGGCGGAGAGCTTTGGGAAACATAAGTCCAAAGTCACCTGTTTCTCCCAAACATACTACACTTAGTACATGTCCTGTCCTCCTGCTCAAATGACACATCTACATTTAAAGAGCGTTACTTTCTGAAAGAAATCTATCAAACTTACATTTGAATGAATCAACATGATCTGTTTCCATTGTTGCATAAATTGACCAGTTGTCACTGGATTATTTCTGTAAACTGATCAAAGATTTGTTTCTATAAATCCAACACTTTTCTTCTCTGCCCTCTTGTCCTAGGAGTTTCAGGAGGCTGGAACTCTTAATCTCTTTCTTTCTAATTATGTTTATCATTGTAGGGACATGGCCAGCAGATTGCTGAGTGTGGGGGATGTTTGATAAGAGGAATCAACCCCAATGGCGATTCATTGTGGCTTTACACTTATGGGAAGAAAACTTTAAGTTTAACCACTAATGTGATAATCTGTTGATGTTTCAAAAGCTTTTTTTCATATTCAAGGTAAGGTCACATATATTTGTAAGGGTTGAATGTTTTTTAACAATGTGAATTGATGAATGAACGCAGACAGATCTTTGAATAGACTGATAGAGAGAGAACTATATGAATTGTTATCTGAATTTTGAAAGGTCTAACAATGGTGACATATGAAACAGTTATGATTCAACAGTAGAGTGGAGATCATCTAATCCAGTTTGACACAAACGCACTTTTGCAACAACGGATACTTTTCAATGCAAGGAGTATATGCCAACAATAATCAGATATATTTGAATCTATCAATTTCTCTGAACCATTCATCACAGCAACACCCAAAGTCATGTTCCTTATTTGTTGCTGTCCTGTATATTTGTATAAAAATTAAAGATATGAAAGTTTACCAGCCAAGCATGTTTCTGTAGTTGCATTTTGTGGCCTTACAGTCAATCTTTCAACAGTCTAAAAATTTGAAGATCCTGAGCACAAGCCTTTCCTGCCCCTCTTGTAAATAAAGGTGCTGATTACTACTCTTCTCATTATGTTAATTTAATGAGGAAAACTATAGCATAGAGCTTCCAGCTCCTGATTGCTATACACTGTCCCTGCTATAGGCCCAGATTTTCACCATGTTGTGGAGAATCCACAGACACTTAAAATGGTGTGGTACCCGAATTTGGAACTCCCGCTTTCCAACAGTTCCCGTTTTCACCAGTAGGGGAAATGGGTGATTAACACGTGAGGGAAACCCAAAGGGCTTTTTGAACTCAGTTCTGAGTTCAAACAGACCCCATATTCGCTGTAACAAGGGCCTTAACCCGCAGTGTAGGAGTTATGAGTTTTAGAGTAGATGTAAATGCTCTTGAAGGGTGCATAAGATCTGTAGAACTGTCAAAATGAGAAGTTATTTAAATGCCCATCCCTTTAACAATTAAAAAACCTACCATTTTTCAGTGAGAGGCAGAAAATAATCAAGCTATAAAGTTGTTTAAATGCCCAGCTCTTTTCAAAATAAAAAAAAACAGCCTGCCTGTGTCAGTGAGAGGTTAAAATAAACTCTTTTCCAGCAGTTACAATAGCTATTTGCTGACATTAACTTGGGTCTATGATTGTGTCATTATTAATGCTTGGCTGCTTTCTGCAACCTATCATTATATCAGCAGGGGATGTCCTAAGTTCGCAATTTGATTGATAGTTCAAAAATGTTATTGAAGGATTAGTTGTCTTTGATGTTTGTTTTTAGAAGGGATTAAGTATTTGAGGGGATTTAAATTCTGAATGGGCTTTCATGAATGGGAGCTTTTTTAATATAGTGAAGGCTGTAATAGATACTTCGACCTTTATTTCATTTCATTTCAACATGGTCCTTGAGGCCTGCCCATGGTGGGTACTGGATGAGTTGGTATGGAGGGTGTAAGGGCAAAAGGTGATTGGCGGGTCATGAGTTGGCATTAAGTAGGCCTAAGGGCTATAAGGGGCTTCCAAAGTGATCAAAGTCCTGGAATTAAACACCATCATGTCAGAACCCAGCAAGGCTCTAAGAATGCACAAGGATTCCTGAAATTAACTGGAACAAGATGGTGGGAATACGAATCACCTACTTGTACCATCACAGCATTGTTCTCCCATTACTGTTAGTGTATTTCAACTTAGCTTGAGATCAACAATTCACTCCACATCATAAACATTAAACTTCAGAACAGATGAGAAGCACACTGAGTCCAAATTCCAGCACTACCTGAACATCCTGTTAATCTTTCAGTATTTAGTGTCCTTTAATTTGGAGACTAAAATAGGTGGCGGTGGGATGACATGACTTGTCATGGATGGGCATGGGAAATAGATTGGGGGGGTGAGGAGGTGTGAGGGATGAGGGCATACAACTGGGATGAAGTCCCAGAGAACCAAAGCGGGCTTTTTCATCAACTCACCTCAGCACCTAGCAGCTCCTGCGGCCGCCTCCGATCCACATCCAGGGGTGGCAGGCCTGACCCGATCCCACACCAAACCCCCAGCACCCCCCAACCCAGATTGAA
This sequence comes from Carcharodon carcharias, assembly GCF_017639515.1. Taxonomy (NCBI): domain Eukaryota; kingdom Metazoa; phylum Chordata; class Chondrichthyes; order Lamniformes; family Lamnidae; genus Carcharodon; species Carcharodon carcharias. The sequence continues at coordinate 13,382,705 of NC_054492.1, read as the reverse complement.
AATTGGGACTGATGGAGCACTTTCTACTGAGGCAGATCTGCCAAGTCTGGAACTGCTTGCTCGGGGTGAAAATCCAGCCCATAAAACGCACAGTCTGATAAAACTCACTTGAACAGAGCACTTGACAGTGAGGGCAGAAATGTATCCCAACAAGAGGCAGGGACCTCAGGAGATCAAGGGGTGGAAAGAATCGGGAAAAAAAGACCTCTTCGTAGGAACCAGGTCATTTTAAAATCAATCTCCCTGTGGATTGTTAACTGATAGTGACACTGTATCACATATCCAAATTAAAGGATACTAAATACTGAAAGATTAACAGGATGTTCAGGTAGTGCTGGAATTTGGACTCCATGTACTTCTCATCTGTTCTGAAGTTTAATGTTATAAAGTTTACGATGTGGAGAAAATTGTCAATCCTAAACTAAACCTGCAAACAGATCAAGTGACACATTGGGAATGTGTCAGTAATGAAACAAGTTAGCAGTAACATGGGAGAACAATGGTGGCATTGCAGATGACCCATATTCCTACCATTTTGTTCCAGTTCTGTTTCAGAAATCTCCAGCCATGCATTAGAGCCTTCCTGGGTCCTGTTACATGACAAGTGTTTAACTCCAGGACTTTGATCACCTGATTCTCCAGAGCTTTCATTAGCCTGAAGAAAACAAAGCTTGATCCCTTTGATCTAGTATTGTCAAACTTACATACAGAACTCACTATAACAGAGACAATGTCAGATTATTAGTCTTACTGAACAGTGTAGAATAGAACAGAACAAACAACTGACAGGAATTCCAGGTATTACTGGGATTAAGACCGAAAGTTGTGTGCAGTCTTGGTCTTTGTATCCATGGAAAGATATACTCGCCTTGGGGACAGTACAGCCAAGGTTCATTAGGTTAGTTCCCAGAATGGGAGGCTTGTTCTATGATGGGAGGCTGAGTAAACTGGGCCCTTATTACTTGGCATTTAGAAGAATGGGAGGTGATCTCAATGAACCATACATGCCTTTTTTCAAAAGGGTCTCTGCTCAGAAGCCCGTCCCTGCCCACAACAATTGACCATCTAGTCACCCTTTCACTCACGTTCCCCCCACCCCCACACAAGCTGCAGCCTAGGAGTAGGTAGGTATCCTGCTGCTGGGGGTAGAGATTTTGGAGAGAGGTAGTGGAGTGGGGCGGTGGGGGAGTGGGTGCACTATGGTTGTGGGGGTGATTGCTGGGTGTCGGAGTGAGATCAGGGCAGCCTTGGGGGGAGGTCCTGACCGTGTAATTAGAGATTGAAATGGGGTGGCTAATCATGAGCCGGGAGGGGGTTGGGGGGGCGAGGGTATTGTGATCACTGGGGAAGTCAGTGCATGTGGGGTGGGCTATCTAACCCTGGTGGGATTGGTGGTTGCAGGGGTGTCGTTGATTGTTGAGGGTCTGATAGCATTGGGGGTTTGGGGGGGGTGGGGCACGAGGTTAGTTTGGGAGGAAGCTGGAGGGAAATCACTCTTGGTCTTCTTGGCCCATAAGCAATGCTGGAAAGGGACTTCACTCTCCCACATAGCCATCCCCACCTCCAAGCCCTAGAAACCTGGCCGGCCAGGGTTAAACCTGGAAGAGAGATAAAACATGCAGCATCGTTAAAATATTTAAAAGAGCAGTCCATCCCTTGTGTCCGGCCTGGTTGCTCACATACCATTCACCAACACCTTCCCACCTCCCCAAATCTGCTTCCTTTAAAACCTGAAGAGGCCAGGATTGAGGTAGGCTTTGTTTTGTTGGTTAAAATTCCTTTCATTATGACAGGCAACCAAAATCTTGGTCAAAGGTCTTAAGGAGGGTCTTAATGGGGAACAGAGAAGCAGAGAGGTTTAGGGAGGGAATTCCAGAGTATGAGCTCTACACAGTTATATATATGGTCACCAACTGTGGGACAATGGAAACTGGGGATGAGTAAAAGGCCAGCATTGGACGAACACAAAAATAAAATAAATATGTTATTGAAATCATTTTATTCCCATTCTTCATATATTCTTTAGCTATGTAGACAGAATGAGAAGCTAACCTTTTCTTTGGTCTTTCAGTGTTGTTCTATAACAAGTCATGACAATGTTCACACCATTCTCTGTCCTGACATGTCTGTAAAACCTATGCTTTCCAGCAACTTTAATGGGGTCTTGCTGAACAGGATTTTCCTGCGCAGAGTGATGTCTTACTATCCGGTCATATATACAGAAATAAATTTGCTAAAAAGTCATTTACAATTGAGTCAGAAGCTAAAATCCCAACGTCAAAGGTAGTTTGTGTCTTAGAAGTTCTAGTTGTGTTTTCAATCTCGAAGTAAGGTTCTGTAACAATGTGAAAACAGTTTCATACTGCACCCAAAAGAGGCACATGACCATGACTGGGATTGGAATATTTTTATATGTGTGTAATTGTAAACTCTGTGCATTAATCATATTACACAACCTTCAGTAAATAATGGCTTCACCATTCAGGCTTGCAATTCATTCCACATCTTCTTCTCTTCAAGCACTCCTAAGAAAGCCTTTTAAAGATGACAGAAAGCAATGTCAAAATGCTTTGGATGATATTAACCCTAACTCTTATAAGACAACAATAATCAGCTCAATATCAATGCAGTCCAGCCTTCCCTTTATTAAAATGAATATGGAATTATTGCTTAGTGTAAGCCATCATTCACTGGGTAGCACTCTTGTCTGTGAGTCAGAGGATTGTGCTTTTAACAGTCCCACTCCAGGACTTGAACACAAAAATCTAGGCTGACACCCTCCAGTGCAGTACTGAGAGAGTGCTGCGCTGTCAGAGGTGCTATATTTTGGATAAGACACTAAACTGAGGCCCCATCTGCCCCCTCAGTAAATGTAAGAGACCCCATGCTACTATTTTGAAGATTAGCAGAGACATTATCCTGGTGTCCTGGCCAATATTTATCTCTCAATCAACATCAGAAAAACAGATTATTTGATCATTATCTCATTACCCTTTGTGGGATCTTGCTATGCATACATTTGCTTCTATGTTTCCTACTTTACAACAGCTACACTTCAAAAGTAGTTCATTGGCTGTAAAATGCTTTGGGAATTCAATAGTTGTGAAAGGTGCAATGTTAATTCTTGTCTTTTTTCCTTTTTATTATTGCTCCAATGCCGAAACTGGATGTTGTTCAGCTGTCTGAGTGCAGGATTGAAGACCATTGAGCTCTAGGATTATATCCCAACAGGATTTACTCAGCCTTCTATCATTCAAAGACGGTTAAGACAAGTGCCACACCTTTGGATGTCCAAAGAGAGCAGGAGTTTGGAGGGGTTGTGTGCCATTTTGAAATACTGATACAGATACTATCTTTGGGCATCTCTGTTTTCAAATACAGTTTCAGAGGGGAGATGTTGGAAGGCACTGTATAGTTGAAATACTTTTGTAGTGGATTGAAATTGGCTGAAGCTTAGGAAGAAAAGGTTGTTCGTATGTCGAACTGGAATTGCAGTGAAATAGGGTACCTGAGGGATTGTTGATGGATCCTTTGCAGTTTACAGTGCACATGAATGGCTTAAAAGTGCAGATAGATACTAAGCTCTCCCTTTTTGCAGATGATACCAAACTGGCAGGGACTTCAAACAAAGGGTAACAGGCTGATCAGATACAGAAGAATCACAGAATCACACAGTGCAGAAGAGGCCCTTCGGCCCATCGAGTCTGCACCAACATGTGAGAAACACCTGGCCTACCTAACTAATCCCATTTACCAGCACTTGGCCCATAACCTTGAATGTTATGACGTGCCAAGTGCTCATCCAGGTACTTTTTAAAGGATGTGAGGCAACCCACCTCCACCACCCTCCCAGGCAGCGCATTCCAGACCATCACCACCCTCTGGGTAAAAATGTTTTTCCTCACATCCCCCCCTAAACCTCCTGCCCCTCACCTTGAACTTATGTCCCCTTGTGACTGACCCTTCAACTAAGGGGAACAGCTACTCCCTATCCACCTTGTCCATGCCCCTCATAATCTTGTACACCTCGATCAGGTTGCCCCTCAGTCTTCTCTGCTCCAATGAAAACAACCCAAGTCTATCCAACCTCTCTTCATAACTTAAATGTTTCATCCCAGAAGTTGGATTGATTTAGGAACTGGATTGAGGAGTGGGAAACATCACTTAATGTGGACAAATACGAAGTCATGAGATTAGGAAAGGATATCAAACAGTGACAATAATATCATTCTACAGAACAAACTATATGAGAGGAGTGTCTTCACACCTGTAACTGAAAATCCTGGCCCACCTTATTAAGAAACATGAACAGAATGAGCGGTACAGTGATCCAATCCAAAAACAACATTTCTTGATCGATTTGTCAACCTTCCCAGAGTTCAACTAAATTTGGTTGCCAGATATAAAATGAGAACAGAAAATGTGAACTGTACACTTACTTTCAAAGTGTGAGAATGCCTTGGAACAAACACACCATGGACTGAAGTCTATAAATGTGGTTGTTTATATTGCTTTCCTCAAACATTTCAGGTGTGACATACCAAAGCACATCCCATAATGCACAAATTCCCAGAAATCTGGCACGTGATGCTCACCAAATCTATCCAGCTTCTTCTGTTCCTGATCAGCTTATTCCCTGTTTGCAGTCTCTTCTGGTTTGAAGAAGAAAAGGAAGGCTTGCATTTATATAGCACTTTTCATGACTACTGCGGAATTTCATATTGCTTTACAGACAACAAAATGCTTGTTGAAGTGTAGTCACTGTTACAATGTATGAAACGCAGCAGCCAAGTTGCGCATAGTAAGCTCCCGCAAAACGGCGATTTGATAATGACATAATAATCTGCTTTTGTGATGTTGATTTGAGGGATAAATATTGACCAGAACATCATTGATAACTCCCTCGTCTTCTTCAAAGTAGTGTCACGTAACCTTTTATGTCCAGGGCAGATGGGGCCTCTGTTTAACATCTCATCCAGAAGACATTGCCTCTGGCAGTGCAGCACTCCCCCAGTACTGCACTGGAGTGTCAGCCTAGATTGTTGTGCTCAATGCCTGGAGTGGGACTTGAACCTAGAAACTTAGAGGTAAGAGTGTTACCAACAGAGCCACAGCTGACTTCTAAGCAAGTAGAAAAAAAATCAGATAGAGAAACAATGGCATTATAAAGAGTGACAGAAGAGGATGTGACCACACTATACACATCAGCTACACACATACGTATGAACTCAAAGCAACCTGTGCAACAAATGCTACCAGTTCAATCAATATTGAAACAATTAAACTTTGCCATGGCAGAAGCAAACAGATTGGCACTTAGCAAGGAGAGACTGTAGGATTTATATTATCTTTTTCAATTGTCTTAAAAAAGATAGTTGCAGTACTCAGTTTGGCAAATTTGAAATAACGCAGCCGATGGCAAATATTGTAAACCCCAGCTGAAGTTTAAGGAGCCAAGTTAAAAATACTAGGACTTGAATTTTACTCTCGGCAAGTGCACATGATCAGTGGGCCTGGGAGCGGCCAGGAAACGGACCCCCAACTGCAGTTGGCCCCCAACTGCGATTTCATGCTGGCTAGCCAATTTACAGCCAGCCGGCATGAACCGCACCCTGAAAGGCTCAGCGCTGCTGGGGTGGGGGTCGGGGTGGGAAGAGGGTGGGACATGATGTCACCGTGGGTGTGGGTCAGCGCTGCGAACGAGCTCCATGAAGGCAAACAGCTGCCTCAGGGAGCTGCAGACCTGCAAGTGATGGAATAAAGGTGTAAAAAGCTATTAAAAAAATGCCCATGCATCACAATCAAGCTCCTGAAAACATATTTCATGAAAACGCTGTCCACCGATATTTATTTTTATTTTATTTCGTGACGGAGATTTCATCCCGCCTTTGGATGAGGTTTGATGAAAAATGTAAAGGATGCCTGGCGGATTCGTCCATCCACCAACTGTAAGGTTGGATGGGCCACAAAAAAATCGCAGACAATTGCGCCGTTAATTGGCCTCTTAATTGTCAGCAGGCGCTCTTCCGACTTTGGTGAGTGCCGCTGAGCGAAATATTGCGCGAGTGCGCGATGACGTCAGGACTCTCGCCCGACATCATGTCGTGGGATTTTAGGCCCGATCAGGTCGGGCGTGTGTGTCCTCTCACGGGACGTAAAATTCTGACCCTAGGAAAGCTCTCAGCTTTCTCTTTTCTCTTCATAGGACAAATGCAAATCAATAACTCGCATTAACTTTAGCTTTAGATGGAGAACAATTAGTTTCTTTAATGGACAAAGCTAGATTAAGTCTTATTCCTGATACTTCGCCCTGGTATCAGTATGATTGTTGGGTCCTCTTGCCTGTTGCAAGCATTAAGGAAAATTCCTTTTTATTATCTAAGGCTTAAAGGGAGGGCAGCGAGGCGGGGAAGCTTGGTGATGAAGCGGGTTTGAACATTGTCCCTTTGTCTCTCGAGATTTGGGTTTGAGTTTGGCTTAAATGGATAAATTGGTTGCCCAAAAGTCTCTTTTATGTAATAAAAACAAAAAACTGCGGATGCTGGAAATCCAAAACAAAAACAGAATTACCTGGAAAAACTCAGCAGGTCTGGCAGCATCGGCAGAGAAGAAAAGAGTTGACGTTTCGAGTCCTCATGACCCTTTAACAGAACAGATTGAATCCTGCCAGGGCAGATGGTGGAATTTGAATTCAATCAAAAAAAAAGATTTGGAATTAAAAGTCTAATGATGACCATGAAACCATTGTTGACTGTTGTAAAAACAAAACCCCATCTGATTCATGAAGGAAATCTGTTGTTGGTCTGGCCTACATGTGGTTGACCCAGACCCAGAGCAATGTGGTTTACTCTTAAATGCCCTCTAAACAAGGGCAATTAGGGATGGGCAATAAATGCTGGCCTGGCCAGTGATGCCCACATCCCATGAGTGAATAAAACAAAATCAGAAACCTTTGAAAAGCCTCAGGATAGTGTCAATCCAACAAGAGATGGGGGCCTTTTGCATTCCCTTGGGGGTGTCTTTTTTTTTTTCCATCCCACTTGGTGGAATGCCAGCTGTATATTGTAGCTGTCTGAGCAGTCTCCATGGTCCTTCTAGGGTTTCAGTTTTTAAAACAATCCAGCCCGAAAAGAAATATTAGAAATTGCGTCACTGAAGAAAAAGCACATCCTCATAACAGGACAAAGGCAAAAGGTGTAGTAATGGAACAAAGAACGAAACAAGTGATATGTCGAGAGGAAACGTGGATAGCAGGACAGCAGCCTTCTGAATGCAAAGTAAAGGAATTAAGAAAAAATGAGAGAATAAACCAAACCAGCACAAAAGTTACAAAACAAAATGGGAGCAGAAAATTAGATACGAATTTGATTGCAGATGAAATTTAGAAAATTTGCTTCCCATTTGACTACTTTAATTTAGTAGATACTCTTGAAAAAATCTGTCATAAAATTTGTCAGATAATTTTCAGAGAAGTGCTTTGAAATTGGTTTGGTGCTATAAAGTGGGAATCTCTTTGTCAAAGAGTGTAAAAACTCAGCTTTTTTATTCATGGGATGTGGGTTTCGCTGGCTGGCCCATCGCTAATTGCCCTTGAGAAGGTGGTGGTGAGCTGCCTTCTTGAACCACTGCAGTCCCTATGGTGTAGGTACACCCACAGTGCTGTTAGGGAGGGAGTTCCAGGATTTTGACCCAGCAATAGTGAAGGAATGGCGATATATTTCCAAGTCAGGAGGGTGAGTGGCTTGGAGGGGAACTTCCAGGTGGTGGTGTTCCCATGTGTTTGCTACCTTTGAACTTCTAGATGGTAGCAGTTGTGGGTTTGGAAGAAACTGCCTAAGGAGCCTTGGTGAGTTCCTGCAGTGCATCTTGTAGATGGCACACACTGCTGCTACTGTATGTTGGTGTTGGAGGGAGTGAATGTTTGTGGATGGGGTGCCAATCAAGCAGACCACTTTGTCCTGGATGGTGTCGAGCTTCTTAATGTTGTGGGAGCTGCACTCATCCAGGCAAGTGGAAAGTATTCCATCACACTCCTGACTTGTGCATTTTAGATAGTGGGCAGGCTTTAGGGAGTCAGGAGGTGAGTTACTTGCTGCAGGATTCCTAGCCTCTGACCTGCTTTTGTAGCCACAGTATTTATATGGCTAGTTCAGTTCAGTTTCTGGTCAATGGTAGCCACCGGGCTTTATTTAGTGGTCTCTTTTCCAGAATTGTTATGTGGCCGGTACTATATGCTCATTGTTCAATGACTCAAAAACTACACTAATAAAACAGCTTTACCAAGAAATCTTACAGATTCCCAGATATTGGAAAGATATTATTAAAAGTGCTATAGGTTGACAAATATGGGACCAATATTCATTTAAACTTCTACTTCCTTTACTTACAGTCAACTTCAAGATTGTCAGCTTGAATTTTCAGAGGACACATCTTTGTGTGAGATGTTATCCCATTGCGGCCTCATTGGATTTCAACTCATTTACTTATTGAATAAAACTGCGTGCTGTCCCTCTTGGTTTCTTAAAATGGTTTCTTCATTCCTGTGCCTTGCATATTGCTGGACCACATTGATATACAACTGATGATTCAGAATGGCCAAGTATCACCCAATTTTGATTATCTGCCAGGAAGAAAAACGTGGACTTTATGTACCGCCTTTCATGACCTCTTCACATCTCAAGGCATGTTACACACAATGTAATATTTTTGCGTGTAGCCACTGTTGTGCTATGGGGAAGCATGGCAGCCAACTTGCACACAGCAAGTTCCTAAAAACAGAAATTGACCAGGTAATCTGTGTAAGGTTTTGATTGAGGAATGAATATTGATGGGGACAGCATGAAGAACTCACCTGCTCTTCTTCAAAAGCTGTGGTGGGAGCTCTTATATTCACCCAAGAGGGCAGACATGGCCTCGATTTAACATCTCACCCAAAAGCCAGCACCTCTAATAGTACAGCACTCCCTCAACACTACACTGGAGTGCCAACCTTAGTGTTGTGCTCAAATCTCTGGAGTGGGACTCAAAGCCACAAACTTGTGACTCAGAGGGGAGATAGGTACCCACCGAGCCACAGAGTCAGCCCCTCGCCCACACCGCCCCTCTCCCCAACCATCCACAGGTTGGGTGGGCAATGGTGGGCAGTTTATACATGTCATGTCTGCAGTTTTAATCTTCGGCACAGACGGTGGAAGTGGGAAACTGCAGGATAGGGGATTATTTCACAAAGTAATGAACACATGATAGGAGTGATTCCATCATTTAATGTTCCCTCCTGGGAACGGTGCTCCGGTATGGCACTTGGAAAATTGGAGGTGTAAAATTTATAATTTTATAATAGATGTGAAATTGAGGGTTACCTGGCCAAATTCAGGGTCATCCCTGTGGGTGCCACTACCAGTTGGAATGGTGGCCCACACTGGATAGCAGTTTCCCTCTTCTCTCCTGAATGTTCTTTTTATGCCACACATGTACAATTTTGGGGTTCCCTCACAAATTTTCATTACTGTCCACTCCTGATGAGATTGACTGCTCCCTGGAAGACTCCCAAAGCCCTAGTCTCCCAAGTGGCCGTTGTCCATATGTGAACTATGGTGGTGCATGGAGGCAGGCACTTTGTAGTATACAATTATTTCATTGTTCTGTGTTTGATTATGAGAGTCTGGTATCTGATCTATGCTCAGTGTGTTGATTGGTTAAGCCTGGGTGTTGACTCAGAGGAAAGTAACCAGACACACACAAGCTATTAGAAGCTGAGGGCAGAAGCATGGTGTAGACATTTTAAAGCATTGTATAAAGCTCATTAAATGAGGTTCCAGAACACTTAAAAATTATTGTCATCTCTGCATTGCTCTGAGAGCTATAAAATATACAACACTCTTCAATTGCAGAAGGCATCACAGCCAAGCCCAATCTTGTCCTCACCCAACGTCTATGCACATTCACCTCTAGTGAGAGTCACTGGGTTGAATCCAGAGTGGTTAATTTTTCTCTCTCTAACTGGCAATGATGAAGCTACTAGTGACACTCCTATCACATCCCAGCTGAGATCAACTAATTGGACATAGAGTGGGGGTGAAATTCAGACTTTCTGCATTCAGATTGCTCAGCTGGATGTACTCGCATAGTTTTTCATATCAAATTGCCAATATGCACTTGACAGACACAGAAAATATGCAGAATAAACCATTAAATGCCAACTTCGTTGGAATCAAAACCAGTCAGCAGTTCCTTAGTGTGGTCACCAAAGAACAGGGAGTACTTAGTACAAAACCTTTCAGTGATTATTCCTCCATAAGAGCAAAGCACAGCTGTCGATATAACTCCATTTCGCAACAGCACTGGTTCTATCAAATGAACTTATCTTTGCTCTATCATTGGTGACCGTGTCCAACCAGCTCATCCCTAAGCTCTGGAAATCCCTCTATAAACTTCTCTGCAACTCTAAGTCTTTCTCTGCCTTCCTGTCATTCCTTAAAACCTACATCTTGACCAAGCCTTTGGTGTCTAATATCTCTTTATGTGGCTCAGTGTCATTGGGTAAGATCTTTCGCTCGACATGCGGGCACGTACCAGACATGCCCAAGCGTGAACTAAAGCGCGTTGACATCGGACAAGCGTGCCGACACCAACGTGCACTCTCACGATAGATCGATCGGCGAGCGTGTGCGGGAGCCGGCAGCCCACCCGCTGACAATTAAACGGCCTGTTAAGGCCATTTAGTTAACAATTGAGCTGAATTTTTCGCTGCTTAATCAATCTAACGGTTGGCGGGCAAGCAATAAGGCCAAGCGGCCTTTGCATTTTTTAGGAAACCTCATCCACGGGCGGGATGACGTTTCCTAAAGCAAATAAAAATAAAATAAATATTTTACACTTGAATTAAAAACATGTCACAGCGTCACATGAGGGGACGTGTTTTATGACATTTTTACTTGTTTCAAGCAGCGTTTCATCTTCCCGAGGCAGCTCCGTGCCTCAGGGAGATTGTAGCATTTGTTCGCACTAAGCCTGCCCCCACTCCCCCCCCCGCCACCCCCACCCGCACAGGCAGCGCTCAGCCGCTGCCGCTCGTGCTCCACGCTGGATTGGCCTTAATTGGCCCAGCCGCGTAAAATCGCGGTGTGGTGCTGATCACAAGGGGCAATCGGATGCCTGACCACCCCTCACCACTCCCGCCAAGCACCCCCACCAAGGGAAAAATTCTGCCTATTTTGTCTGATAACACTCCTGTGAAGCTCTAGGGACATTTTATTACATTAAAGCTACTATATAAATGCAAACTGTTGCTGTGAACTGCTTACAAAATGGAACAGCCTCATACTGAATGGTAAAAAAATAGCCTTACCTGCTGTATTATAGAGGACATGTTTCACAGTGTCTAAAGTTCGACCCTATTTAAAGCAGATTTATTTCATCAATTGATTGGGCTTCCATGTCTCCCTTCCTCTCGTTCATCCAGTCATACACAAATATCCTCATACTCATCAACATGCTCCATCCAGCCAATGCTGCAACCTCACGCACCAGTCACCAACCCATTAGCTATATTATCTCCCAAAAGAGGCAAAAATATTGAAATGCTAACTGATATTTTCTTTCCATGGTTAAACATTGGCCATGTGGCAGGAGATAACATCAATCAGATCCCTGATCTGAGCTTCACTGAGACTGAGATGGTTTTGTCCATAGTTTTGTTAAAGCTTGTAATGAAGGGCTTGGCTTTCCTTTAGCAATAAATAAAATCACAGAGTCAGTGAACTGCTCAATGCAGTCCAGCACTGTCGATATATTGAGCTGTTTTCTGCCAATTCAGTGAGTTTTGGCACTGATCGTCCATTAGCTTGTAATATAAAATGCCGGAACAGGAGTTTTTTTATAAATAGAATGAAGGCACAAAAGGGGAGATTTACATAAAGGCAATTACAATGAAACAAAGCCACTTTTCTCCATTTCTGTGCATTTATCTATTTTATTACACCTACATGACAGTAATAACTTCCTTATGCATAGTAAAATGGCCCAAGGTGCTTCACGGAACATAACCGACAAAATTTGACACCAAATGTTGTAAGGTGCACTGCAGCAACTCACCAAGGCTCCTTTGACCATACCTAGAAAGACGAGGGCAGCCGGTGCATGGGAACACCATCACCTGGAAGTCCTCCTCAAAGTTACACAAAATCCCGACTTGGAATGATATCATCGTTCCTTCACTGTCGCTGGATCAAAATCCTGGAACTCTCTCCCTAACAGCGCTGTGGGTGTACATACACCACAAGGACTACAACGGTTCAAGAAGGCGGTTCAACACCACCTTCTCAAGGGCAATTAGGGGTGGGCAATAAAATGTTGGCCTGGCCAGTGACACCTACGTTCCATGAGTGAATTAAAAACAACAGAGAGATATTAGAGCAGGAGGCATAAAATCTTTATTGGAGAAGTTGGTTTTAAGGAGCATCTTAAATATGGAGAAAGAGGGACAGAGGTGAAGAGGTTTAGGGAGGAAATTCTGGAGCTTAAGGTTTAGGCAGCTGAAAGCAAGGTGGGACAAAGGAAATGGGAGATGTACAAGAGGTCAGAATTTGAGGAGGTTAGCGAGATGGGGAGGGGCGAGGCTATGGAAAGGTTTAACATAAATTCGTGGTGAGTTTTGGGATATTTTCAATCCTGTTCCCGGTATGTTTACGGCCTTCAGCATAAACCTAGCTAATTCAGCATTGATTTGTTCTCAGGTTAGAGGGCAGTTGGTGACAGGATTGGAAAATAAATTCCATTCTGGTACAGTGTGGGCTGCTCACCTGAGGTTGAAGCACAACATCAAGCCAGGAGGGACTTTATTCTGAATCTGGTTAAAATGGAAATAGTTTCAGTGGCAGCATTGACTTTGCTGAGGTCCCTTTTGCATTCTCCATTTGATTAAACAGATGCGTCTAGGTTGAAACTTTTTCAATATTTAAAGGTTTAACACCAATTTAATTCATGAGCATTATTGTTAAGAGTGGCCCTCGCATATTGTGAGCTGAACACTAGGTGGCTCCCTAACAGGAACAAGCATATTGAAGTGCAATTACACTCCAATCTCTCCTTTTGCATTTCTGTTTTTTTCTTGACAGACTAATTGAAAGAGTCTGAAATTAAAAGCAGCTCGTTATTACCACACCAATTTGAGTGTTTATTTGGTTATAACAAGAACCTCCATGGAAACTGACTGCAATGTACAGATTAAGCCAGTCATGAACTTCACTAAAGCTATTTTGCAGCAAGTACTTAACCAGCTTGGATAACTAACTGCAAGAAACTCCATGTACAGCTTTCACTTAGTCACAGGTCATTCCATAGCCACCAGATTACTGAACTATTGGGGATCCACCAGTCACAAAGATTGGACCTCCAATACTTTATCCCACAGTACCACCCACACAAAATAACTCCTACTGGAAGCTGTCTGTCATCAGTAAGAGCTGTGTGAGTTTACAAAAAAAAATGATTAAACCAAGCGCTTCACACAAATGTAACACCCGCAGCAAACAGAAATTAACTACCTTGTGAAGCTCGTGAAAACAAAACAGTGATTACTATAGAATAGGTCCTATCTTGTTCTGACATGGCGATCTTTCTTCCTGTGTGTCACTCATTATAGCCAAGAATTTTTACCATTGTACATGTCTAAGAAGAAGAGTAAGGAAGTAGACTGAAGGACACAGCTGGTGATGAAGGGATCACCTTGAGAAAGTAATCTCTCTTTTTCAGATCTTGGGGTTGCTAGAAGTCCTTATGAAAACATGGGGGGATTTTAACCCCCCCCAAAATGGGTGGGTTTGGGTTGGTTATGTAGCGTATTGAAAATTGCATTGTGCATTTTGTCCACTTGAGGCTACTGTATACACATGTGCCAGCAGAGGGAGTCTACTAGGAAGAGATAACAAAGGATCCATGGTCTGAATTTCACGCTTGGTGTGCGTGTGAAGTCGGCGTGCCCAGCGGCAGATCATGGATCCAGAATTTTGAATGCGATTTCATGCTGGGTGGCAAATTAAGGCCTGCCTAACGTGAAACATGTCTCTTCACTGGCCGGCAGGGCCAGGCAGAGGAAGGAGCCTGTTAGGTGCTGGATCCAGTGGCGACCAAGTAAGGGATTCAAACGCAGCAGAGCAGCTCCCTGAAGGCTGCCAGGGGACACAGAGGGAGCTGTCGAGGCCGAAGAAGAAAAATATGTGTGGAATAGCAATGGCATCTGCAGCTGCTGGGAACACCAGGTGGGAGGGCAAGTCTGGTGGGCACTCGTCCCCCCCCCGGTTCTCAGATGAGTGCTTGGGAATACTTGTGGAGGATGTCAGTGCCGGGCAGGACATCTTGATACCCAGGGTTGGCAAGAGGTGTCACTGCACCTCAGCAAGAAGGCATGGGCAGAGGTGGCAGCCCATGTCAGCGGCCATGACATTCTGTGGCGCATGTGGGTGCAGCGCCGTAAAAGCTCCAATGAGCTGCTGCACTCAGCAAGGGTGAGTTGGCATGGATCTGTGTGGAGAAGCACTAACATCTGGTGCTCAGGGGCTTAAGTGTCTGAGTGCCGACTGTCAACAACATCGGCGCCAGCCAAGGCAGTGAGCTGTGGCTGTTTAGTCTGATTGCTTTGCAGGTTGAGGGCCATGATCTGTATGTGCCCTGCAAGGTGCTCTTCAGGTGGGGTTGGCCAGACTGCAATGGCGCTGCAGGTAGAGAGTGGACTAATCAATGCTCCTCTGTCCTTTCAGGAGAAGAGAAGCCATAAGAAAATCAAAAGGTCAAGGACAGCTGGAGGCCCCCTCAAACCTGATGAGTCTGAAGAGGTACGAGAAGGATGCCATGGAGATGAAGTGCTAAAACCCAGCTCAGTCCACCCAGTCATGGAGAGGAGGGGTTTATGATGAAGGTAAGAGGGCAGTGCACAGATGTGAGAGGTTTGGAGTATGTAACATTGTTGTGTTGTCTCATCTGAAATGGAAACCTCAAATCTGGAGTCCCCATTGAGCATTGAAAGATGGTGGCACCATGATGCGGATCTCCATTGTCTCACTAGCTCGCCGAGCATGCACAGTGACAGTGTGATGACTGATACTACTGACATGTCGTTTTCCTCTCCTAGAATCACCATCTAGCTAATGATTGCAGGATTCTGAAGAGCCACCTTTGACACTAGAGAACCAATGCCTGTCGGATGCACCTGCTTCACACCTCCTCTCTGCACCAAGCATCAGTGCAGGTATCAGCACAGCAGTGAGGGCATGGCACACTCGCATGAGCTGCTGGTGGAGGCACACAGTGCCCAGGGCGCCAATAGTCAGAGAACTGCTGGAGACCAGGACCACGCTGAGTCTGAGGCAGATGACAAGCCTCTGGAGTCGTCTATTAGGAGGCAGACACTGGATATCCAGTGGGATGCACAGGAAGATCTGGCGGAGATTCTTGAGGGTTTGTGTGCCATGGTCTCTGTCATGGAGGAGTCCATGTGGAGCAAGAGTACCAAGTTGACACTGAGCACTAAGCTCATTGCCTCCTCCATTGAGAGAGTGGCGACTCTCATGGAGAGGCAGCTGCAGGAACAGAGTCAGGGGTCTCTGAGGTTGCACTTGGACCTGCAAGCCTTCACACAGGTAATAACCTCAGGAGGTCACTGCCAGTGTGAGAGATGGATGAGGCACCTAGTACCTCTGCTAGGAGCCCGTCCATCAATGGCGAGCAGGGAAGTCCAGACCAACATCACGTTGGCGGACGAGTCTCTGCGGGCTCCTCTCAGGGTGCTGTAGACGGTGGCAGCACCTCCACTGTCCCCCTGCCAGAGACTGTGCCATCTGATGAGGACACGACAAATAAGGAATGCCCAGCAATGGGGCTGGACGCACCCTCACAGGCAGTGGCCACGCAGGCTCTGCTGGCCAGGGGATGACCACCAAGGTCATCAGGGCTGACACAACACCCAAGCCTCTAATGCTGAAGCCAGCAAGGGTGGGCACCAGGACACAGCGCTCACAGATGTTCGTTTAAATCACCGTCAGCACAAGAGGGACTTTTGATGGGCGATCTGCTGTTCTGCCATTATTTGTTAATTTGTTTACTGGTGTGACTGTGAGCGCCGAGAGAATATAAATATTGATTTGTGTTAATAGCCTGAGTATACTACACTTGTTTTGTGCAGGGCATGCCAGTATCTCATTTGACATGCTTTATTGCACAGGTACTGAGTGCAGTTTGGGTTCTATGGAATGGGTCATTGCAAACATTTGGGAAGGAGGCAATGCCCCTGGCATGAGATGGAAGCAGTGCCTTGGCAGCCTAGCTGAAGGAGCGTTGAATCAAGGCCTCCCCTGGCGTCCCTGCCTCCCTGGAGTTTCCAGAGGTCAGGCTTCACGTCCTCACTGTGTTCTTCCCCGAACTCGTCTTCTGATCCAACTCTGGAATCATCATCTGTGACCTGTGGAGGTGCCTCAAAATCCTCATTCTCCAGTGAGTCCCCTTGCCAGAGCCAGCTTTTGGAGAGCGCAGCATGCACCGACTATAAGAGACACACGCTCTGTGCTGTCCCAGATGCTCCAAGCATCTGAATCTCATCTTCAGCAGACCAATGGTCCTCTATCACCGTGCTTGAGGAGGCATGACTCCTATTATATCTCTGATCTGCTTTTGTCGTTGGGTGGCGGAGAGGCATCATGAGTCACCTTTTCAATGGATAGCCCTTGTCATCCAGCAGCCATCCATCCAGCCGAGCTGGAGAGATGAACAGCCTCGGCAGCTGTGAGTGTCGGAGTATGTATGCATCATGGGAGCTGTCAGGGTACCTTGCACAGACTTGCAGAATCTGCACCTTGCGGTCACAAACTATCTGCATGTTCATGGAATGGAATCCCTTCCTATTCACGAAGACACCCAGCTCACCCACTGGTGCCTTGATAGCCACATGAGTGCAGTCGATGGCACCCTGTGTGTGGGGGAACCCAACAATTGCAGTGAAGCCTCTGGCTCGCTCAGCCTAGCTGGCGTCATCTGTCCTTCAATGGATCAATGTCATGACCCTCCTTAACAAAGCATCAGTGACCAGCTTGACGCGACTGTGGACAGCTGATTGGGACAGTCCACACAGATCCCTCACTGACCCCTGGAAAAAGCCAGGGGCATAGAATTTGAGGGCCACTGTGAACTTTAGAGACACTGGCATGGGGTGGTCACCTACACAGTTGGAGGTGATCTCTGGCCCAATCATCTGACATATGGAGGTCACGGTCTCCCTGGAGAGGCGAAGCCTCATTTGGCATTGCACCTCTGACATGTTGAGTTAGCTGCATCACCATCTGTAAACCCTGGCAGCAGGATAGTGGTGCCTTCTGCAGCCCCTTCCGCCTTGGACTCCCTTCTGGCCCTGTGCCCCTTGTGCCTGTGTCTTCCTCCCACAGGTCCCTCCCCTGGAAGCTGCATTGGGACACCCGGCCTCCTCTCCCTCCTGCCCCTCTCTTCCTCCTCAAGAGGAGATGCTACCAGTGGAGTAGACAAACCCCATTACCAGGATAACGGAAAGATGCCTGGTGACCAGAAGGGTCCACACTGTATAAATCCTCCAGAGACCTTGGAGACACCAATGAGTCCTGAAATGACGGCTAGCAATGCAAAGTCTGAAGCGAAAAACAGAGATAAAACTGTCAACTTTCACTAAGCAACCAGCATCAAACAATCTCCTAAACTCCTCACCACTCACAATGGCAATGCTGTTGACCCATTTCATCCCACCCTTGGATGACAATTCGATAAAAACATGCTGGCCGCCTGCCCATTTTGCCCATGCGACAAGCTCTAAATCGGGCGGGCAACATAAAATCCTAGACAATATTGGCTTTTTAATGGCCTTAATTGACAGTTTAATTGTTGGCAGGCGCAGCTCTGACTCCTGCGTCTGCCCACCGACCTCAGAATAGCTTGCATGCTCGATGAGGTTGGGACGGGCATGTACCCACCCTCGGAACATCAAACTCAGGCCCATGTTCAACGGCTTGTGCAGCTCCAATTCGAGATGTCTCTGGCTGAATATATAACTGTTTCTGTCCCAAGAACCTCAAAGGTTAGGGTATAAAAATATTTGGAACTTCAAATCCAAACCTGACCCACCCATGACCAGTTTCAACAGAGGCCAGATGATGGGGACCAGGTACCAAACCCTTTGCAGAAGGCGGGTTGCTCATTTAAATACCTTAATGAGGCTTGTGTGCCTCACATTTTCACTCCATTTTAAAGTTAAGACTGGCCAGCCTTCCCAGCCCTCAGGATGCCTGGCAACTGCAGGGTAGCAAGGACGACGACAACAAGAGGTAAGTGGCTTTCAGACGGGCTGGAGGAGAAAGTTGTGCTTCAATCAGACCGCACCACCACCCGCACCACCACCCGCTCCCCCAGGGCTAACCTGCTTCCCTCTCCGCGATCGGACCCCTGTCCCCATCCCCATGGTCACGATCAGAAAAACTCCCATGATATCACTGGCCCTCCTCTCCCCAATCACTGGCCCCTCCCCATGGTCATACCCCAATTCCCCTGACCTGCCTCCGAACCCCTGTGATCGCCCTCCACCCTGTACCCACACCCACTTCCAGATTCCGATTCCACTCTGATTGTCCAGGCCTCCATCTTGAAACACCCTCTGAAGAGTTTAGAATTAAATTAAATGAACAGTGGCCAGAGCAGTGAGGCCTGTGGAGGCTTTGTTGGGGGATGAGAACATGAGGCCTCATAGGCCCCCACCCCAGGCCTTTCATTGGCAAGCCGCTTCCAGGCACCTGATGGGCTTGACGTTGGGTAGGGGGGCGCCTATCCACCATTGCTGGGCAGATAGCCTCTGGTGGTGCTTGCCTGCCTCATGGGAGTTC
Organism: Carcharodon carcharias; assembly: GCF_017639515.1. Lineage (NCBI taxonomy): Eukaryota > Metazoa > Chordata > Chondrichthyes > Lamniformes > Lamnidae > Carcharodon > Carcharodon carcharias. The sequence continues at coordinate 13,363,818 of NC_054492.1, read as the reverse complement.
ACCCGGAGATGGGAACCCATCGATAATTTGGAACTCATCAGCTAGAATAACTGCAGAATGTTCTAGTGGCAATAAGACTTCTTAACTACTTCAGGATACCTTGTTGCTGACGAGGTTAAAGTTTCAAATTGAGAAGTCAAAATGAATACAGGTTAATTCGATTGATACATGATTTCTGATGGATATTAAGTTAGGCATACTTTATCCTTCAGTTGTCTGGGTGAAGGAAGGTTTGACCTACAGCACCATGATCTCCATCACAGCTAGGGCAAGGGGCAATCTCCCAAATTTACACCAGCCGGAATGAGAATTGAATCCCAGGCTGTTACGAACGTACGAAATCGGAGCAGGAGTAGGCCATTTCGCCCCTCGAGCCTGCTCCACCATTCAATAAGATCATGACTGATCTGTTTGTGTTTTGAGTTCTACATTCCCATCCACCCCTGATAACATTTTGATTTCCTTGCCCAACAAGAATCTGTCTACCTCTGCCTCAAAAATATTTGGTGACCCTGTTTCCACCGCCTTCTGAGGCAGAGAGTTCCAAAGTCGCACAACCCTCTGAGAGAAAAAATTTCTCCTCGTCTCTCTCTCCTATAAGGGCAAGCCCTAATTTAACACAGTGCCCCTAGTTCTGGACTCACCCACAAGGAAACATGCTTTCCAAATCCGCCTTGTCAAGACTATTCAGGGTCTCATATACTTCAATCAAGTCACCCCCTTCTGAGATCTTCTAAATCTTCTAAGATCCAGTTGAAACAAGCCCAGCCTGTCTAACCTATCCTCATAAGACAACCCGCTCATTCCAGGTATCGATCTAGTAATCCTCCTCTGAGCCACCTCCAAAACACTTACATCCTTCCTTAAATAAGGAGACCAAAACTGCACACAGTATTCGAGATGAGGTCTCATCAAAGCCCTGTATATCTGAAGCATAATATCCTCACTTTTATGTTCAATTCCTTTTCTAATAAAGGATAACATTCGATTAGCCTTCTTGATTACATGCTGTAAGCGCAAACTAACGTTTTGTGCCTCATTCATGAGAACACCTAGAACCCTTTGCACCTCTGAATTCTTTAATGATCGATTCTAACACCTTCCCCACAACTGACATCAAGCTAACTGGCCTATAGTTTCGTGTTTTCTGCCTCCTCTCTTCTTGAATAGAATTTGCAACTCTCCAGTCTGATGGAGCTTTTCCAGAAACTAGGGAATTTTGGAAAATCAACACCAATGCATCTACTACCTCATTAACCGCCTCGTTTAAGACCCTAGGATGAAGTCCATCTGGACCTAGGTACTTGTCAGCCCACAATTCCATCAGTTTCCTCAGTACCATTTCCCTTGTGATTGTAAATTCACCAAGTTTCTCTCGCCCCTCCACCTCCTGATTTGCAACTATTACTAGAATGATTTTTTATATCCTCTATAGTGAAGACAGAGCAAAATATTTGTTCATTTCATCCGCCATTTCCTTATTATCTCCCCATTCTCACTCGCTAGAAAACCAACACTCACTTTACCTAATCTTTTCCTGTTTAAATATCCGTAGAAACTCTTGCTATCTGTTTTAACGTTTCTAGCTAGCTTCCTCTCAAACTCTATTTCTTTCTCCTGATTAACCTTCCAGTTATTCTCTGCCGTTCTTTATATCCTGACCAACCATCTGACCCACCATGCATCTTTGCACAGTTATATGCTTTCCCCTTAAGTTTGATGCTTTCCCTAACTTCTTTAGTTAACCACAAATGGTGGGTCCTCCCTTTAGAGTTTTTCTTTATAATAGGAATCTACTTATTCACAATATTCTGAAAAATTCTCTTAAATGTCTGCCACTGCGTCTCTATTGATGTATCCCCTTGCCTAGTATCCCAGTTAACTTAAGCTAACTCAGCTTTCATGCCCACATAGTTGCCCTTATTTAAGTGTAAAATACTAGTCTTAGATCCATGCTTTTCCCTTTCATGCTGGATGTAAAATTCAATCATACAGTGCTCGATACTACCTAGGGGTCCCTTCACTCTGAGGTAGTTAATTAATCTTGTCACATTACCCAAAACCATGGGCAGAATTTTACGTCCCACCCCAATCAGGCATAAATTGGGGAGGTGACAGGCAAGTGTCCTGACATCATCACACACTCGCGATATTTCGCTTGGCAGGCGTGCACAAAAGTCAGAAGCACGCCCGCTGACAATTAAGAGGGCAATTAAGCCCATTGATGGCGCAATTGTCTGTGGTTTTTTATGGCCGTTCAACCTTATGGTTGGCGGTTGGGTGAATCGGCCAGGCAGCCTTTACATTTTTCATCAAACCTCATCCAAGGGTGGGATGGAATCTCTGTTATGAAATAAAATAGAAAAATATCTGGGGACAGCATTTTTACGAGCTAAGCTTTCAGGGGCTTGATTGTGGTGCATAGGCAATTCTTGTGCAGCTTTTTAAACCTTTATTTGATGATTTGCAGCTCCCTGAGGCGACTGTCTGCCTTCAGGAAGCTCCCTCGCTGTGCTCGCCCAAACCAGCGGTGATGTCGTTGCCTGCCCTCTTCCCGCCCTCACCCGGGCATTGCTGAGCTTTTCAGCACACGTTACACCCTGGCTGGTCATTAATTGGCCGGCCAGCTTCAAATCGTGGCTGTGGGCCAATCGCGAGGCCCATTTCCCGACCGCTCCCTGGCCCGCTGATCACGCACGCCCGCCAAGGGTAAAATTCAGGCCTATGTCTAATATAACTTGCCCTCTGGTTGGTTCCAGGACATGATGCTCCAAGAAACTATCTGAAAAGCATTCTGTTTTATTAATTTAACCACCAATTTGTATACTATTTTAAACCTTAGGAGTAGAGTAGACCTTAGCCACTCACCAAACAGCTAGCTCCTTTCCCTGTAGTAGAGCAAAAGATAGATAAAGGAAATAAACACCTCCTCCTTCCCCCGCCCTGTTCACCAAACTCCCCCTCCCACCAAACTCCGTGTCTGCCCTCGGTTTCCTCAGCTGCACCCATTTGCCCTGTTGACACCAAATCTGATCCACACCAGCTCCAGCCAACCAGCCCCCTAAGAACAGCAAGTCACACTGTAAAATGCAGTACATGCGCAATATGCCTATTGTAATCCAGAGCTATGAATAGTGATGGCAGAGGTTCCAGCTTTCTTTCCATCACATGGTTGACCAGAAATCTCTCCCACTCTTTACACTTGTCAATGGCGTATGTTGGAAGGATTTTGCAGATTGATTTAGGCGGTTTAGGCTGTGTTATGGATGTATCCTCCTTGGCCATCAGATCCTGGAGGGGAACTTGAACCCTGAGTTTCTGGCTCAGGGGCAGGGAAGCTACCCACTCTGCCACAAAAGCTCCAACAGACGTACTTTATAATACTGGAATTGTCCGCTGCAATATTTACACTCGTCCACTGGATGGCATGTTAGTGCCATACAGTGACTGGAACATCTTGCCAAAACATGCTCCAATTTTCAGATTGTTGGGGCATTAAAGCACTTTTAGGCAGTAATTTTAAACACAGCTATCTCTAAGCCAGCGGTGCTTGAAGTGCATGGAGATGATAGTCAGGAGAGTTATATAGTGAGCGGCTGAATTAATATTGCCCATTTTACACTGACAAAGTCAAAATTATCAACCCCAACTGCTCCCACCAACGTCAGGTACAAGAAGGGCTCATATGCTCTGTGCTGGGATGCTTTGCTGATACATGGACGTTAAAAATGTGCCTTGCATTATACATCTAAATAATCACAACTACAGGATTTAGTGCAAGTGCAGATTAGCACGGAAATTTTAAAATTGTGGTTTGTTACTCACTGCCCTGCCACAGGCTATACTATGGACCCTCACCACCAATAACGAACTGACAATCTGCAGAATTAATTAATCTGCTGAGAACTTCTCCTTTTCCACATTTATACCACTGTTAGAAACCCCAGAAAATGTTAAGCCTGGTGCGATGAAGTTTAGCTGGATTTTTAACAGTGACCTGGGTAATAACTACCACTGAACAACAATGTTGGGCCCTGAAAATATAATTTTCTATCTGTGGAATGCTGTTAAATGCCTCCATTATGATTAATTATTAGATTTTTTGAAACTGGATTTTCTAACTAATTATTTATTTTAATGTTTGTTCATGATATTTCAGCTTCTAACTTAACCCCCTATCAAGGATGTTAAAGACTGCTTGTCTGACATCCAGAAATTTCATCCGATTTAAAAAAGATATTTATTGTTTGATGTGATGTGGGCATCGCTGGCAAGACCAGCATTTATTGTGAATCCCTAGTTGCCCTTGAGAAGGTGGTGGTGAGCTGCCTCTTGAACCGCTACAGTCCATATGGTGTAGGTACAGCCCCGTGCTGTTAGGGAGGGAGTTCCAAGGTTTTGACTCAGTGACAGTGAAGGAACGGTGATATATTTCCAAGTCAGGATGGTGAGTGACTTGGAAGAGAACTTCCAGGTTGTGGTGTTCCCATTCATCTGCTGACCTTGTCCTTCTACGTGGTAGAAGTCGCAGGTTTAGAAGGTGCTTTCAAAGAAGCCTTGGTGAGTTGCACCTTGTAGATGGTGTACACTGCTGCCACTGAGCGTTGGTGGTAGAGGGAGTGAATGTTGAAGGCGGTGGATGGGGTGCCAATCAAACAGCTGCTAGGCCCTGGATTAGTCAAACTTCTTGGGTGTTGTGGGAGCTGCACTCATCCAGGCAAGTGGGGAGTATTTCATCACACTCCTGACTTGTGCTTTGTAGATGGTGGACAGGCTTTGGTGAGTTAGGAGGTGAGTTACTTGCTGCAGAATTCCCATCCTCTTACCTGCTCTTGCAGCTACAGTATTTATATGGTTGATCTAATTCAGCTTCTGGTCATGGTAACCCCCAGGATGTTGATAATGGGGGACTTAGTGGTGGTAATGTCATTGAATGTCAAGGGGAGATGGTTAGATTTTCTATTGTTGGAGATGGTCATTGCCTGGCACTCGTATGGGGTGAATGTTGCCACTTGTCAGCCCAAGTCTGAATGATGTCCAGGTCTTGCAGTATATGGACGTGGACTGTTCCAGTATTTGAGGAATCGCAAATGGTGCTGAACATTGTGCAATTATTAGTGAACATCCCCACTTCTGATCTTATGATGGAAGGAAGGTCATTGATGAAGCAGTTGAAGATGGTTGGGTCAAGGACACTATGCTGAGGAACTCCTGCAGTGATGTTCCAGGACATTGAACATTGGAAAGACTGAAGCTATTCTCTTTGGCCTCTGCCACTAGCTGCCGATTCCATCCCTCTCCCCGGCAACTGTCTGAGGCTGAGCCAGGCTGTTCACAAATTTGGTGTCATATTTGACCCTGTGATGAGTGTCTGACCACTTCTCACGTAACTGCACTATCACTAAGACTGCCCATTTCCACTTCTGTAACGTCACCTGACCCTGTCCCTGCCTCAGCTCATCTTCAGCTGAAACCTTCATCTATGCTTTTTTAACCTCTAGGTTTGGCTATTCCATGGCAGTCCTGGCTAGCCTCCCAAATGTGCCCTCCATAAACCTGAGGCCACTTTTTTTTTAATTCTGCATATATCTGCACTATCACCATATTACCACTCCCCATATCCTCAGAAATTCTTCCCATTGCCCATCGTAGAGCAACCTCATACAGAGAGAATTGTGGCTTTCTTATCACTGCCTACAGAAAGGAGACAGTCCCCCCAAAATATCATTGGGAAGTCATCTTTCTTCTTTTCCTGACAGTCTTACCAGAAGTTGGTTGTTTTTTCCTTTGTCGTCTAAGTTCATTGAAATCTCAGATCTTCAATACCTTTTCAGTTTTTGATGTAGCAGTTGATGATGAGCTGTGACAGTCTTCCCTGGAGTTGAAGATCATTCCTCTTCTGAGGCTTCTTCCCAGAGTCCTTCAAGGAAGCAACAAGTTCCTCAGTGTCTCTTCTAGTCCCAGAGGGCCCAAAGGTAAATTCTCTTCAGTCTTCTCTTTTGGATTAGTCTTTCATTGAAGAGTCTTCATTGTCCTTGCAGTTCAGTCATCCTGAAACCTACACTCTGCTTCCCAGCAATGTTTACAGCAATGCTGATAAGTTGTTGTCCTGTTCTGTAGATGAAGAAATCCTACCAGATGCAGAAAAGAGCTTCATATTTCCAAGCCATCTTCCCTAAGGGCTGAGAATGCTGTGAGAAATTGAATCTCCCAGGGCCATGACTTGGGGAGCAGGAGAATAGGAGTTGGAGTTGAGTAGACTCTATAGTTGCAAAAAGGGGAGTTACAGAAATGTAATGTAAATAGTTAAAGACATAGGCCAGTAAGTTCTGGCCCCAGCATGGCAGGACCCACTGTGGGGGATGCGGCAAACCAGCCAAACGTCCATTGACTTACAGCGGGACCGGAAGATCCCAGCAGTGGGCAGGGCAGGAAAATCCCGGCCATAGTTTCAGGTTGTTGTTTAAAAAGTAGGATAGTATACTTGTAAGGAGATGTAGTATAGAGGGTTAACAGATGGGATATGTTAATATATGACGTAGATGATGTACTACTCACCAGTCAGTGATGTGTTAGACTCTCGAGTGGGAGGTTGGAATCGTGCCTAGGAGTAACATGTCTACTCTGTAACCTGTTTAGATGTAGTACTGATAAAAACATGTTAAGCAGACAGCTGAATATGTCAACAATCTGTCAAAGAACCATGTCCCACGCCTGGAATCCAAGAAAGAAGGACCCATCTCAGAACAGACAACTCAATGTTGCTGTAAAGCTAAAATTATTGGAGAAAACCAAGGCTGCACTGACCTCTGCAACCACAATCCTAATGTGTGTGCTGCCTTTGTGGGAAAACTCTGTCCTGAGAACAGTGAACCATAACGATATCTAACAGGAGATGTTTAACAGCCTCCCTGGTTGACTGAGTCTCTCATCTGCCCCTGTTCAGCCTCTCAATGACATTTGCTAGGGAGCCTGCCCTGACAGCTAGGTTGAGATCAGGAAGGCCTGCGCAGCCTGTATTGATATAAATCCATGTTGTGTCACACATGCATGGGCGTCTCAATGTACTGTGTCACCATGGTAACAACCAAACTGTCGCACCTGAAGAATTACAAAGCAAACCTCTTCAGCTTTCATGGTCAGCTTGGAATTTAGTTAAATATATGAACATGAGACTGAAAAGAATCTTCAGGCATTAAAAGCATATTTCTAAAAATCATTCCAAATAAAATTCCAAGAGATGAGGAACTTAAATTTACTAAACTCTACAGTGAAACTCTACAGTGGCCAACAACCTGTCAAAAGGCCAACAATTTGCCTCAAGTGTTGCTTCAGAACATTTGATGTCATTCGATAATGGATTTATTGTAAGGGTGGGACTCAGGGTGGGAGGTAATTCTTTTAGAACAAAGCATTGGGAGGATTTCTGGAGAAGAAAAATTAATATATAAAAGTTGTTGTAACAAGCCTCCAAGAAATCGTCGATGGAGCCCACAGGAGAAGGGGATTAACTTCAGATTCACTTCAGAGCCCATGGTTGAAACAATTGTGCAAAACCTGTCTGCAGCTACCTCCTGTGAGCATCTATTTTATAAGAAATCTGAATGAAGCCAGTGCAACGCCTGCAGGTACTTTTGAAAATTAGCTGCTGAACAAAAATTGTGTCTGTTAGGGACTGTATAAATCTGAGCAACCTCTCAAGCCTGAAATAGCTGCAAGATTAATAGAGTTCCCTGCCTGCTTTTAAAAAATCCTTTTAATTGAGTTTTTCTTTGAAGAATGGGTTTTTTAAATGAAGAACATCGAACATCACCTGATGCACTCCATTAGCATTAGAAACAGATTCATCAATCATATTCTACCAAAGTTTGTGCCAATTGGATAATGGTATCTATCTGTCTGTCTGTCTATCTATCTATATATCTGTCATGAAAGGTATTGTTCATTTTGAGGAAAAATCAGGCCCATACGTGAGGATGGAGATCAGCAAGGATGAAACATAGGTTGATACTCATAGAATTGAAAAGAAACAGCCACAATCATTTCCACTGGTCGGGGAATCTAAAACACGGGGGCACAGTCTCACGATAAGGAGCTGATCATTTACGGCCAAGATGAGGAGAATCCACAACCCTTCATTCAAAGTATTGTGAATCTTTGGAATTCCCTACCCCAGGGGTTGTGGATGCTCCAGCATTGAATATATTTAAGGCTGTGAAAGACAGATTTTTGGTCTCTCAAGAAATCAAGGGATACAGAGAGTGGGCAGGAAAGTGGAGTTGAAGACATATATGGAATGGAATGAAGTATGGAACGGTGGAGCAGGCTCAACAGGCTGTAGCGTCTACTCCTACTCCTACTCCTATTTATTGTGTTCAATTGGTTTTGCAGAGAGGAAGCGAGGAGTCAGAGAGAAAATAAAGTTTCACTGGACTACAGAAGAGATATGAGCATCAGCAATAATGTTTTTTTCAGAGAAGTGAAAGATTATGGTTGCAGTCACAGAGGATATGGTGAATGGTTTTGTCTAGGGAGGTCTCAGTGTTGTGGGCAGAGCAGAAACTGAACCAAATGGAGTTATTGGGAATTTCTGGAGAAGTGAGCATGGAACTGGAAGTGAGGACATGCTCAAAGACCCTGGACAAGAAGGGAAGCTTACAAAGTGTTTAGTAATGGGAAGGGGAACAGAGCCAAATGTAAACATTTTTAGGTGTCTCAGCCAGAGGACAGGAAGGAAAATATATAGATATCTACCTCAACCTGGCTACTTGATATTATAATTTTTATTTCAAAGATGGACAAGGCTTTACCCTGACTAGCTATGACTCATACAAAAGGAATTTCTAAGCCAGAGCTCCAGCCAATGGAGACGGTTTGCTTACAAAGACTCCTCTCTTAAACACATCAAGATTCCAGAGCTTTCCAGGGAAAATACATCTTTTGTCCAACACCCAGGAAAAGAAGTGGGAAGTATGTCACATGACCTCCCTCCAAGCTGCTAGAACCTCCAATATTGCCGTGTGAAACTGAACAGTCAGTGTACCATTTTACCATGCAACAGGTAGCATCATAAATTGTTCTGTCCAGGTCAATGGCCTGGCCCTCATCTACATGTGAACTACTGGAACATTGGAACTTCTGTATCAGTGCCTTCAAGACGAATTTATCTCCACGTGTCTTCTTCCATTGTGAAAATCCTCACTTCTGGAAATTCGGATCACCCAGCAACAGGTTCAACCTGCAAACCTCTGAAGGAATATGCCACTGGACTTCTGATTCTGGACTCTGGACTCTCGTGAAACTACAACTCTTATTTTTATCATGGTCTTGTCCTGTTCCGCTTTCTTTCCCTTATCCCTCTTTTATTGTATGAGCGCAAAAAGAGGCAGATGTTGCGAAACCCCATTCCCACATTTTGTGTGTGTGTAAAATAAACCAACCCTCTCATTTTACCTTATCTTGAGTTTGTTGTAGGGTTATTAATAGAAGATTGGATCATCCCAAACTGAGGGGTTGGGGAAAACACAATACCACTTATAAAGGGGGAAATCAGAAATCAAAATCTGGTCTAAAACAGAAATTAGGAGCTCAAGTCCGGGATAATCCATTTTGAATTTGGCCATGGTCCAAATTTTAAAAACAAGCCTGAATTGGATACTGAAAAAAACCGACTGGAAGCCAAAGAGGGGAAATTCAGTGGGGGAACTAATTTTAAGAGGTAACTTACCACAGCAAATTTCTTGTCCTAACATTAAGAAAATGGCAACATTTGATGCCCGAGTGTTTGTTCAGCAAGAGAAGCTAAGCAGGGAAAGTTTGGAGAACCTTAGCACAAATCATTGGAAAGCTGTAGATAGGGAGATACAATTCAAATTGCTCAGCAAAATCAAAATAAAGGAACTAATCCTGATGTTGGCAGAACATCTGGATCTGATGTTACCAGTAGAGCAGTCAGCTGAAGAGCTCAATCATGACTCCAAAACACCTCCCCTAGCCAATTTCAACTGGAAAAGCTTAAATTAAAGCTAGAATTTAAGGAGAGGGGAAGAGAGAAAGAGAGGGAAGCTCAAGAGAAGGAAAGAGAATTCCAGCTCCGAAAATTGGAAATGGAGCTAGCAGCTCAAAGGGAGGGAGAGAGAGAGAGCAGACAACTAGCCACTGTAAGGGAAAATCGCTCTCTACCTGGGAGCACCCCCTATCCCCATAACCCAGAGCCAATCTCTGAGGCCCTTCCCAAATTTGAAGAGAGTGAATGTAGTAATTATGGTTTTATTTAGTGTGCAATGTACCTTTAAGAATAATACTTATTAGGTAAGATCACATGATCTGTAGTAACCAATAGAAGAGTAGCTTGTGCTACCTCAGCAGTCAGTGTAGACAGAGAAACAAAAACAAAAATAGCTAGAAACTCAGCAGGTCTGACAGCATCTGCGGAGAGGAATAGGAATAGGAACGAGTGTAGACATAGAGTTGAAGTTGAAAGCACATATGTAGTTGCTGCTGAGTATATTGTAAATAAACTTAATGTTTACACCCAAGGAGTGTCTGCAGATCAACTCTAACATTAATAGCACAACTCAGCCACCCTACAACAAACTGGTGATGAGGATGGAATAGGATTGAACAGAAGAAATCAAGCCAGGAAGAAATCGGCACTGTACTTTGCCCAGTGATTCTAAGTATCAAGCTCCATTAGAATTGAAGAAGTTATCCTCTCTCAAAATGCCACAAGTTGGGAGAATTGATCCTTTTGAACCTGCCACACCTGATTGGTCTCAATACATAGAATGCCTCACATTATTTTTTCAAGTGAACAAGATCACAGGGGAAGAGAAGAGGTGAGTACTTGTGGGAGAAAAACCAACAGCTTGATTTGAAAAAAACATTTTTTTAAATCTTTTATGCTCTCCCCACCCCCACTAGAGCTATACCTTGAGTGCCCTGCCATCCATTCTTAATTAGCACATTCGTTTAGATAATATCACCAACTTTAACTTTAACACCTATGTGTTCTTTTGTTCTATTGCTGTTGACATCTTTTGATGATCTGCTTCTATCACTGCTTGTTTGTCCCTACAACCACACCCCCACTCCACATCTCTCTCTCTCTCTCTCCACCCCCCCCCCCCCCAACACACCTTAAACCAGCTTATATTTCAACTCTTTCTTGGACTCAAACTCAAGTTCTGTCGAAGGGTCATGAGGACTCGAAACGTCAACTCTTTTCTTCTCCGCCGATGCTGCCAGACCTGCTGAGTTTTTCCAGGTAATTCTGTTTTTGTTTTTTTTAGCTTGATTTGAAGTTTGATAACACCTAGTGCCCCAGATTCGAAGAATTTCGATGAACCGGTGGACCTTGTGAAAGGTCACTTTCAACTCAAGCCCTCAGTCACGGTGCAGAGGCTCAGGTTTAATTCGTGAAATAGGGTGACAATTGCATGCTACGTGGCAAATTTGAAGCAGCTAATGAAACATTGTGAATTTGGTATGACTGAATGGCGTGCTCTGAGACCATTTCGTGTGTGGTGTTAAGAAAAGATTATTGTCTGAAGTGAATCTGGATTTCAAGAAGGCACTAGAGATAATTCTGGCCATGGAAAGCACAGTAAGAGATTCAAAAGCAATACACGGTGCACAAAATGGCACTGTCCTCCAAATCGGGTGAGAAACCTCAACCAAAAGAGGCACGAAAAAGCGAGACTCCACCGAGAAACGGGAAACAGACCCCACTAGCTGAAGAACAAAGAAAAATAACTTAGCAGTGAAATTGATGAGTAATTTTAATAGAGGTGGAAGCAATCAGTCTTTTAGTGATTGTCAGTTTAAAAAAATCGAGTGCTCCTGTTTTCACAAAAATGGACACATGATGAGGCAATGCAAGGAAAAATTCAGGCAGGCTTGTGAACAAAAGAAGAAGCCCAATGAAATTTACAATGTAGAAGAGCCTGAAACAACAAATTCAGACATTTACTCATTGTTTAATCTGAAAGTTGGAAAGACAGAACCAATATTTGTCATAGTGAAAGTAAATGACAAACCTGTTAGAATGGAAGTGGACATGGGAGTTTCCACTACAGTAATTGGGAAACATACCTTCAGATATTTGAATAATGATGAACATCAATTAAATTTATAAAAAAACAGCTGCCAAGCTAAAAACATTTACGGGTGAAGACATTCAGGTAAAAGGCATAAGCAGAGTAACTGTCCATTATGGAAGCTGATTGGCAAAGCTACCCTTGATGGTGGTAGCTGGTGAAGGGCCAAGCCTCCTGGGGTGAAATTGGTTAAAGGAAATTAAGTTAGAATGGGGCTCAAATTTTCCAGTTGAGAGAAAGTGGGCTACCAGAGCTACTTAGAAAGTATGCCATTGTCTTTGGACAAACTGAGGAAAATCCAAATCCACCTTCCCCTCTTAATTCGGCATTATTAAACTCAATCTCGTCCTGAGATGGCGTTTCAACAATAACTCCACAGGTGTGACACGTGTCGTTGTATGAGGGCTAGTCCTGTAATGATAAAGAAAGCGTGCTGGCTTGGTTTCCAAGGAATTGCCTGTTAACATTTTCATGCCTGCCTTGAATGTTTGAACTGCCCTTTCGGCCAGTCCGTTTGAGGAAGGGTGGTACGGTGCAGTTTTCACGTGAGTGCTATCGTTGAGGCTGATAAACCATTGAAACTCAGCACTCATAAATGCTGTGCCATTATCAGAAACCGCTACTTCTGGCAGTCTGTGAATGGCAAAACTCTGACATAGTTTCTCAATTATAGCGGCTGCTGTCGGTGACTTCACCTCATATATACGTCCAACCATTTTGGATGGGCATTGACAATGAGCAGAAACATGGTTTCCAGGAAAGGTCCAACGTAGTCAATTTTTAACTGCACCCAGGGTCTACCTGGCCACTCCCATGGGTGTAACGGGGCTGTCACTGGCAACTTTTGCAGTTGCTGATGTTGCACACAGTGCTTTACTAAACTCTCTATTTCGCCATCCATCCCAGGCCACCATAGATAGCTGCGTGCTAGGGTCTTCATTCGGGAAATTCCTGGATGGGCACTGTGTAGTTCAATTAAAAGTGGGTCCCTTCCCTTTGCAGAATCTGTCAGGAATTCAGAAATTGCCTACCCTCCAACCTACAAATACACCTAGAGGAGCAGAGAATCCTCACAGTCAGGGGTGCAGCAGCCACAGCAGACAGCTATGACCTCGGCCATAGGCCTGTAAACTCTGGCAGACCCTTCCCAAACTATACCCATGAACTTTGGAAAGAGAAGCAGGGTGTTGTAGATAGGGAAGGGCCCCCACCCAGAAAAGAGAACACAAAAGAAGGTGCGAGAAGCACCCCCCCCCCCCCCCCCCCCCCACCAACAGCCTGAAAGGACAATTCCCAGAGGCCAGTGTGTTCTCATTGCAACAAATTAGGCCACTCCAGACCCAAATGCTGGAGATTGCGAGGCAACCTGTTGGCCTAGCAGGGCTTCACATGAGTAGTCTCCCAAAGGACGCTCCGAGGGGCAACGCAGCAGAGCAGACGGTGCTGTTCCCTACAGAAACTTACCCTTCCAAGGGCATGGCACTCTGCGTGTCTGAGCTTGACAAACTCCCAGGGAGTTTCCAGAGTTTTGTCCATTCAGGAATAGTAACCCCCTACCTGTCCCAAAATGTGAGCAAGTCTGTGGTACTGTTCCGGGACACAAGGGTTCACTAAGTCCTTCATGTTGGGGGGAAACTTAAACCTACCTCCTGAGTCGTCCCTGAAGACCAAAGCCCTGATCAGTGGGGTGGGAGGAGGATCTGTGTTTGCATCTTTCCATTTGGTCCACCTGGAGTGTGACCTTGTTTCAGGCCCCGTTACAGTAGGAATTGTCCCTGAGCTGCCAGCAGCAGGAATCGATTTCCTCCTTGGGAATGATTTGACTGGCAGCCAGTTGCTAGCCAGGAAAAGGAAAGAGAGCAGGACCAAGCAGCAGAAATCTGCAGAAGGGCAGAAAACTGCGTAAAGTCCAGAGGCCCAAGAGCAAAAATAGACCTCGAGTGAGAGCTGCTCGTAGGTAGCAAGGCTGAAACCAGGCCAGTAAAATTAAACTGGGTCCAGGAAGGCCCCTAGAATCTGAAATAGATTACCCAAATATCCACAAATTAAATAGAGACCAGAGAAGTCCTTAAGCAGGAAAAGAAATAGTAAGGGAGATGCCCCACACAGCTGAAAAGCCTGAAAGAAAACAGGTTATTAAGCTCGGAAAGGAAAAGGTTAAGGATTTGCCTGAAGTATAGCTGGCAGGAACCTTCTTTCTGGCATTAAATAGAGACAAAGGAAGTTCCCAAACTAATAAACAGATAGGGAAGGAGATGCCTCCCCCAGTTGAAAAGCCACCACGGAGAGTAGCTGGAGCTGCGCCTCCAACCCAGGGCAGTGGCGTTCCAGAGGACATGGAATGTATTAGGCGAGCGACCCCTCCAAAGCCAAAGGTCCCGGCCAAGAAACCAGTGATTGATTTCACTGACCACTTTGTGGCCAATTTAAATGTGGAGCAGAAAAGTTCCCAAATCAGCCCCGAAAGAGGGAGGGTGATGCCTCACCCAGTTGATAAGCCACCTGGAGGTAAAGAGCTGGCCATCTCCCAGAGGGCAGTAGTGTCCCAAAAGAGGCTGAGCCTATCATACAACTAAACAGCAGAGGGACCCCAACCAGATTGGACACCATGCTAACCCACCATCATGCAGAATTACAAGAGGGCTGGACAGAGTTAACTGCCCCCTTTAAAGTGATCCATAACCCCCCACTAGGGTACAGCCCTGTAGCCATAACCAGTATGGATGCAGGAGATGCCCCTATCAGAAGGCCATCTTCCTATCATCCCTGCCCAGAAAAGCTAGCCCAAGTTCAGGGGCCAACTGCCCACTTGTTGCTGTGCCAACCAAAAGCACCTAGCCCCGGAAGCTGGAACTCTCTAGTTGTGCTAGCACCTGAACCGGAATCCCCAAAAGAGGCCACGGGCCCTTCAAAACAACTCATTCTGCTGACCCTCAGCCAAACCCTAGTCTCTGGGTCGGATCACCTAAGACCACAGGTTACCAAAGTGGACTGGCACAAGCTAGGCTGGACAAGAGCAGCTCAGCCCTATGATCCCAGGACCTAGCACCCATAGAGTAAGAAGTCCAGCACTCCCTTGCGGATTGCCCAGAGCAGCTCGACCATCACTCACCCCTTGAGTGCTAACCACCCTGTAAAGCCCCCGACCCATTCGAAGATACATTATCGGGAGGTTGGAATACCTGACCCCCCCCCGCCAACAGAGTGAAGTCAGAACTCTAACACCAAAAAGGCTTCCCCATGCTGCAGGGAACTGCCATTTCCCCTACTAACTGTGTGGTAGTTTGAATGAGAGAATGCCTGAATACTTCTGCCCTTCCTATTCTTTCTTCTCTAAGACCACCTCAAAAAAAATGAAATGAAATAGGATTCATTTCCTTTTTCTCCAACAGGGGAGGTGTGTCCCAGCAAGAAGACAGGAAGGAAATATCTACCTCAACCTGGCTACTTTATAAAATTATTATTATTATTTTAAAAATGAACAAGGCTTTATCCTGACTAGACATGACTCATACCAGAGGAATTTCTAACCTTCAGAAACCAGTAGGGACCTCGTTATCTTTAAAAAGATGCTAATGCCTTCTGCGACTGTCAACAATCACATTCCAAAGAAATGCACCAACTTCCTTTTCATTCCTATGGCAGAGCTCTGGCCAATGGAGACAGAATGTCTGCTTAGGACAAAGGGGACCCTGACTCCCTTATCAAACACCTCAAGATTCCAGAGCTAGGAAAATACATCCATTGTCCAACACCCAGGAGAAGAAGTGGGAGGTATGACACATGACCTCTCCCAAGCTGCTAGAACCTGTAATATTGCCATGTGGAACTGAATACAGGTAGTCTATCATTTTACCATCCAACAAGTAGCATCAGAAATTGTTCTGTTCAGGTCAATGTCTGGCCCTCATCTATGCTGTGAATGACTGGAACATTGGAATCTGGAACGGTTCCTTCAAGACTAATTCATCTGTACACGCCTTCTTCCATCATGGAAGTCCTCACTTCTGGAAAGTCAGATCAGCCTGCAACAGTTTCAGTTTGAAAACCTCCGAAGGAATACGCCAATGGACTTTTGATTCTGGACTCTTGACTCAAGTGAAACCATTATTCTTATTATTATCATGGTCTTGCCTTGTACCTTTTTCTTTCCCTTATCCCTTTTTTATCATATGTATGTAAAAAGGAGTTAACATTGCAAAACCCCTTTCCCGCATTTCGTGTGTGCGTAAAATAAATCAACCCTCTTACTCTATCTTATCTTGAATTTGCTGTGGGGTTATTAATAGAGGATTGGGCCATTCCAGAGCTGAAGGGTTGGAGATAACAATACCACCACTTATAAAGGGGGAAATCAGAAATCAAAACACCTTTCTGTTTATGGACAGGTAGTGAGAGACGAAATCAGAGCTGTTTAAATTAATCCCCCTCCGGTCTGTAACATAGGAAGAGGGTATTGATGTTTTGAAACAGTGATGAACAGAGAGATTAATATCAGTGAGCTAGGAAAGATGGCTGTTATGTATTTGCTGTTTCGCTGTGTATCTTATATATCTGATTTATCTCAAAGCAATGCAGAGATGATACTAGTTCTGATCCTACAATAGGTTTATTTCTAGTGCTGATAAATAGCTCAGCAATTACAAGATTTATACTCAGACATGGTCACAGCCCAGATTCTAGCTCTTTCCAGTACCTTCTGTGAAAAGGCAGTAACTTAAGCTCTCTAGCTCCTCCCATAGGCTTAAGCAATCAATTACAGTGAACATAGATCAGTGAACAGACTAACATAATCAAACACAGATCAATCAAACCATTGACCACTACAGCATTTGGTTATGTAGCAAGGATTTGGGTGGGCAGGGAAATCAAGGTCAGTGTTACTGTGTGGATGAAGGGGGAGAAACTGCTAAGTGACAGAGAGTTGGAATTAGAATGAGTGATTGGGTGAGAAATTGTTAGCAAGAATAAGGGAAGGGGGATAGTAACATATGAGGGTGGTATGGATGCTCACAACCTTGATATGAAGAAATTCATGAGTGACTGAAGCAATCAGATTGAGAAACATAAATAGAATGGAACAGAGCCTAGAGGCAATCGAGGTTGGTGAGGCAGGCAAGGCATTAGCAAAACGGCCAAGGCAGCAGATGGTGATGCATGTAAAATCAATACGAGATCCTCACAGGGTAGTATGTTAAGAGATTGCCATCTTATATTTGGACAATCTTGTCCACAAAAGAAGGGATACTAGTAATATCATAAACAATGACTTAATCAAACCTTGCAATTATCTTAGAGTCAGTCAACGTTCTGCTATTGTCAGGTTGTGACCAAAGTCTTTGTCTGCATCAACGCATAACAGGAGAAGTAAATAAACAAAGCACCTTTCTGTCACATGGCCATCACATTGGAATTTTTACAGCGCACTGCATATCACCTACAATACGACAAGAATCTGAAAAGAACAAAAACGCAGGGTTGTAAGGAAAGGTGCTGGGGACTGAGACTAGCTGAGTTGTTCTTGCAGAGTGAACACAAACTCGATGGGCTGAATGGCCCCCTCCTGTGCTGTAACCATTCTATGATTCTAAGAGTGTGCCAGTCGGAACATAAGGTTTCCATTACCATCATTAACCATGACAAAAATACACAAGTGGTTTGTAATTTCATTGGAATCTGGGGTATAGTGCTTTTGTAATATTGGTCTGTACATGATTTGCATATACATTATATCAGTGTCATTTCTTGTTAGTTGCTGTTTTAGCACTAGGACTGGGAGTCATCCTGTCCTCTGCCAATCACTTCAAGTGACAGTGAACATTGTGCAAACATAATGGAAGCAATATACTCTTTGCTAATCAGGATCTGTGCAGCACGAAGCAATTTCACTTGAAATAATAAATTGCAGGCTATGAACATTTTCCATATGAAAAGAGATTTTCTGCTTTGTGTATCAATAGAAAATGTAAATTAGAATTGCTGCTCAAAACACCTTATTCAGTGAGTTATGTCCTTGCATAATCTAACTAAACAGCACATTGCTAAATCTGCAAAGGCAGAATTACTTCTCCTATCTGGAAAAATTAGGATATGTTACTTTGATGCCTTCTGAGAGTTTCTGATAAAGAAGAGAAAGTGTTTTTATTTGAAGGATTGTCAGTAACGAGTGAACTGATTTGAAATAATTTAAGGGCTCAGGTAAAAGTGAAAATGTCCAGGCCACTGGTGCTGGGGTGGCTGGAGCAGTGAACTCCAGTTGGTAATATTATCCCATTGACATCCCCTGCTGCTTTACACCAGGCTTTCAATAGAATGAACAGCTTTATGGCCTCCAGCAGGGTTTCCTGGCAATTTTTCTTCAGGGCAGAGTCTCAGTGTTAGGTGGGACTGCCCCATTTCCAACCCTTGCCTGCCTTCTCCCACTAGTCTCATGCTGGAGCTTCACCTTAGAACCCAGGGAAATTCGGAGACTAGGTATCAAAACTGTTGAACCATAGAACCATGGAAAAGTTAGGGTGCAGAAAGAGACCATTCAGCCCATCGTGTCCACACTAGTCAAAAAAGAGTAAAAAGGAAACTAGCTGTTCATTTCATTCCCACTTTGCATCATCTGGTCCGTGGCCTTGCCGGTTACAGCACTTCAGATGCATATCCAGGTACCTTTTAAATGAGTTGAG
This sequence comes from Carcharodon carcharias, assembly GCF_017639515.1. Lineage (NCBI taxonomy): Eukaryota > Metazoa > Chordata > Chondrichthyes > Lamniformes > Lamnidae > Carcharodon > Carcharodon carcharias. The sequence continues at coordinate 13,345,043 of NC_054492.1, read as the reverse complement.
CATTTCAGCCTCAACCACCAATTTAGACGGTGAATCCCACCTACCCTCTACCAATCACCTGACATCTATGTCCCCTGGTAATTGACCCCTCAGCTAGGGGAAACACGTCTTTCCTGTCTAACCTGTCTATCTATCCTCTCTGTTGGTTTTGTTACTTAGAAATGGATGGCTGGAGCAGGAAGTAGGTGCCTTGGCATAAGTCGCAGCTTTAATTTCTGGCAAAAGCATCTGAAAACCATGAGTGAACTGGACTTTGTGTTGTTCACAAAAAACTTCTCATCCTGAAGGTCGACTAAGCTGATGGTTTCAGCCAACAGTCCAGTTGCACATTGGACTTTGAAGAAGCTGTTTCTAAGAAGTATGAAGAAGAACCTTTATGGACTGATTCTAAACAGATAAAAACTAGGTCTGACAGATTCAACCACATAAATGTCACTCATGGGCACTGGGGTCCCAGAATCCAAATTGAAAGATTGATAAAAAAAAGATAATAAAACAGCTCTTTAAACACTGGCAGGCTATTGACAACTTGCATATTCCTATCTTCATTCTAAGATCATTTCCTGTCTCTCCCCACCTCCCGATTAACGAGACCCTTGATTTGACTAATTCTTGCTTAAATCTTTCTGTACCATTGAGACAGGGAAATAGGTGGACATTTTCAGCTTCTGTATCTGCTGGGCCTCATCCGTTCACTTGGAAAGTCACAGGTAGAGAAGCACAAAACTCCAGCCATCTCCCACAAGCAGCCGTTCCAGTTTTCAGTAACACGCGGATTCTGTCTAAGTGGCAGATGTGTAAAGAATTCAAGAGTAATAGGACAGGTATCTTATTTTTAGCACAGCATAGTTCAAAAACATTGCTGAGTATCGTAAATAGTAATTTTCCCTGCCTCAATAACAGGTAACATTCTGCAACTTTGATTGCAAAGTAACATTCAAAGAAGTCAAGCCTGGTTGAGCCAGTGCTCATTTTGTGTTTTTAAACAAATGGCAAGTTGCTATTGTTCTTTTCCCCAAACCTATAAAGGACCAGTGATTCTAAATTATTAATAGGCTGACTTGCTGCTGAAAGTGTTTCTTAGGACTTCTCTTAATTCAAGGAAAATGTCTACCACCAACTCAGGATAGACAATGACTGCCAGCTAGCCAGCTCTGTCCACATTCTGAGATTAAAGAAACTTATCCAATTAAATCCCAATACATGATGTACAACCACTACTAGCCAGACAATACAGGCATCATAATTTGCAACACAATAAGAAAAAGGAAAGACTTGCATTAATCTAGCATCATCAACAACCTCAGGATGTTCCAAAGCACGTTACAGCCAATTTTTGAAATGTAGTCACTACTGTCTTGTAGGAAGCGCAGCAGCCAATTTGCACACAGCAAACTCCCACAAACAAGGTGACAATGGCCAAATCGTCTGGGTTGTCTTAGGTGTTATTTGAGGGAGGACTCCCTTGTTCTTCAAAATAGTACCGTGAGAGCTTATACATCCAAAAGACAGAGCTGCCCTCCCTCACTACTGCACTGGAGTGTTAGCCTGGACTTTGCAATGGATATGCAATAAATGTAGAATTAATCTGACATCTTAACTGCATCCTTTAATCAAGAAATATAAGTCTTCCAAACAATATTAAGTTACTGAATTGTGACTCTAACAATAACAAGCAGAACTGCTATAAAAGTAGTTTTTTTTTATGTAGGCCAATCTGTCCACCAAGTCTCTCATTTGTTGAAGGAGGAATCAATCCAGAATGCTTAAAATGCTTACTATGATTAAAAACTGAAATGTGTTGTCTGAATGGGTGACCCAGTAATAAGTTTGCTGGAATCATTCCTTCAAATGGACATATAAAATAACTTGCTTTTGAGCTAGTATTATATTGATAGGAAATCAACTTACAGAGAAAACAGGCTTAGATAATATGATTGAAATTTTAAAAAATAGTTTATAACACCAGAGACAAGTGTAGGTAAGCTCAATCCTATTGGTTCAGATTTAGCAGCCAGTGCCGAATGACAGCACTCGCCCACCATTATGATTATAGATCCCCACATAACTTATGCGAGCTTTTTTACTGCAATTTACTGTAATTAGAGTTCTATTTCAGCAGTGTCCTCTACAGGGGATCTGAGATCTTTGTGAACAGGGTCTACAATAGGGTGTCTCTTCAACCAATCAGATTGAAGAAATCTTACTGAGGCACGCAGAGTCTAAACCAGAGAGTGTTGGTTTGAATTTGTTTTTGTTTATTCTTTCACTGAATGTGGGCATCGCTGGCAAGGCCAGCATTTGTTGCCCATCCCTAATTGTCTTCGAACTGACCTTTCCACATCATTCAGAAGACAGTTAAGAGCCAACCACATTGCTGTGGGCCTGGAGTCACATGCAGGCCAGACAAGGTAAGGATGGCAGATTTCCTGCCCTAAAGGGCATTAGTGAGCCAGATGGGTTTTTATGACAATCGATGACAGTTTCACAGTTCCCATTATTGGGGTTGTTGTGGTGTCTTTGATGAACGGACCACAGGAGACTCAGGTACAGGTTACGATCATTTATTCGAGCAATTGCAAGGAGGGCACCATCTCAATGCAGATTGAGACAGTACTCTGCTAAACTACAAGTGTTCATCATATTTATACATTATTGGTCACGTACAAGAACAGTTCCCAAATTTCGATCTTGTCAACATATAGGTTTACATTAAACAGACAAGTCTCTGGTACAAAGGTACATGCATCATCTGGCCCCACCTACACCCAGGCAGAGACCTGCCTTCCTATCTAAGCTGGGATTATCTGTTCTTCCCCTATCTGTTGAAGAGCACACTTAATCTATGTTATTGCCATTCTCTGACTCCAGTCTAACTCCTCTATCATATTTACATTCTTCATCATCCAATATGGCCTTGCTGATGCTCGCAAGTCCTGAGAATGTGCAAGGTTCAGCACTCTCTCTGTCCCAGCCTGAACTTTAAATGTTAACTACTTAGCAATTGTGGTTTTGCATGCTGGGATATTTTAAGTCAAGTCCCTTGACCATTACTGTATTCCTTTATTTCCCCCTAACAGTCCCCCCTTTTGGCCCTTGGCTTAGCCCAAGGTAGCCAACTACAGTGGTGTCTGCTCCCCCTGCCCCCCCACTCCCCTTTACACACTGCCACACATTGATGCTGGCCAGCCATCCAGCTTTGGCACATAAAGGCTACGGGTACTGGTCAACCATCTGTATCATCTGGTCCTTTAATCCGAACCTCTGATTTACCAGATTCCTACTCCACCTACTGAAACTCCCCCAACACCAACTTTTTTGTGACTTCCGGGTGTGATGAATCAAGTATGTTGGATACATAATCAATATCAGCTGAAGTATAACTAGGGCATGGGAGATAATCCGAATCCAGGGGTGTATCTGTACGTTCGAGCCCCAGTTCCACAGGTCCTCCCACCATGTGGAAGAATCTATTTGTTCAATATCCGTCTTTAAGGCTCTAACCTGTAACTGCAGTGTATAGTAAGTTCTGTACATCTGCTGAGCCTGTCCCCGAATCGCGGTGAGATGCTCTGGTAGTAGGGGAATTTCATAGGAGAACTGGTTCAAATACTGTGTCAGGTTATCCTTAAGGCTTCCTTCACCTGAATAATAGTCATTCTTCTTTTGTATATTTCAATCAGTTCCACTTTCCCTACACTTGCTGGCACCTGTGGGTGTAGGCACACTGAATGATTGTGGATGGGGCATATCTGGTTACCTCCATACTGGATTCTTTCCTGCCACATGGTAATACAATATCTCCCATTCCCTGTATATGCAACATGGGTCAGTTCTTTTACAGTCCATATAGTTTCCACTGTACAGTATGCAGCTGCATTAAATCCACACTTCATTTCCTCCATCTCATTTATCAGATGTGCACATACTACTGCAGTGGCTTCTACGCTACACCCTTCTAATGTGGTGCTAACTATATTTCCTACTATGTCTACTGCGTTTGGTGGAATATTGTGATACTTAATATAGTAATCCCCCCGTATAACCCCAATATTTTCTACTCTATATAAGGTCCTGCCGGGTGTTGACATAGGTATGACAGGTATTACTAATACAATGCCATTTAGCATATTACTATTCACTATACATTCAACATTCATTCTATCTAAGCGTGTTAAACCTCTGAGCTGGTAACCGGTCAATTCATGATTCTTGTGTCGTGAGAGATTCAGTAAATGCTCATTAGTTACCCATAAAGGAACTACCCCTTCATTAGTCTGTCTTAAATTCTCTAGGGCTTGTTCCAAACTCAATATCCATTGATGCTGCAAACATCATTTCTGCTCACTTCATCTGAAATATTTTTCCCTATTCCAATTAATTTATTCAAAGTCCCTGCATGACTTTCGAGCACAGTAGCCAGGCTTTGAATTAACCGTGTCACGTCCTGGTGCGTATCTAATTGGAACTTCTGTCCCCGCCCTAAAATCTCCTTAAGCTTAAAGCTCAGGTTACGGACCTTCTGATCTACAGTTGCTAGGTCAATGGAATTAACTATTGATGTCCCTGATGTCCCTGTATTGAATATCACGGCAGCATCATTTATCAGGCTGCGCTTAACATGGTTCCCTCCCAAGCCTGGTCACATCTCGCCGTTGAACTGAGATGCTTCAGTCATCAACTGGCCCATTCGAGCCGTATATGGTGCTCGACCATGGGTTGCGCACCACTGGGGCAGGGCAATTCCGGATATGTTCAGGACTACGGGTACCAGCTCGTGGTGTACATTATCATACAAAACTTATGATTACCCAGTACCAAACCATTCATCGGTCCTGGACGCATAGTCGGACAAGATGGGTCAGTCGGTGTGGTTTGAGAGGCTTCAATTATCTACTCAGACTGTGAAAGTAAAGGTGGGAGGTGGCTGGATAGTGGTGGACATCCCATGCCCGATCTGAAGCAAACCCTTACCACAATTCGAAAGCACTTGTTCTCCTACTGTTACATTTATCATTCCCCATTGCGTGTCGCATTCGGCACTGTCTGTGCTGTACCAAAGTCCCTCCTGCGGCGTGGGGTGAGAAGTGATGATCCCCGACCTTGTTGCCAGTACTGATACGCCCACGACCAGGATCGTAGATCTGTGGAGACATTAACATCGGCTCCCATTCTCTGGGTTACTGCTTGGTCAATTGTCATGTATCTTTAACTGTGTGTAATGCCTCCATTTACTTCCCGTTCACATATCTACAAGTGTGCATGTATCACCTGTCATAATTACCTCGTATGGTCCAATGTTGCTCTTTGGATTTGCCTGTTTCCATATCCTTAATCACCTGTCGGTTTCTGACTTCCTTCCTTAACTCATGCAATTGCTTGCTTATTTCCTGCACATAGTCTCGCATCCTTCCTTTTAGTGGTCCTACATCTCCCACCACTACTATGATTCCCTTGGGTAACTGCATTGCTCTCCTTGTCATTATTTTAAATGGGGTGAACCTGGTGGTTCTGCTTGGGGTAGCCCCTAAGGTGCATCAGAATACTGGGCTGTTCCCTGTCTCTTGAATTGCTTTTGTGATTGATTTTTTTTTTTAAAGTTCAGTTCATCTTTTCCATCATCCCCGAGCTCTGTAGCTGGTAGGGAATGCGGAGTTTCTGTTTATATTTAAATGTCTTTGATGACTCTTCCTGTGATATGAGTTCCCTGATCTGAATCCATCTGGATAAGCACCCTCCACTCCTTCCCGTCTACTGTCTCCTGCTGCTGTCCCACATCGGACATCGATTCCTTAAACTGCCGACACAATTCTACAATGCACCTTCTTATCCTATCTTTCAATGGCTCAGTATCTTCACTTACAGTGACAGTTCTCTCTGGGAGCTGCTTAACTGTCTGTCATCATAGTGTTAATCCTGTGGCCTTACTTTTGTAGCTCGCAGGTACATTAATACAATCAGTAATACATCTATTTAGCCTTTTTCCAGCTTTCCCTTTACCTATATACATCTTGTGGTAAATTGTTGTTAAGTATTATTTCTCCTTACATTTCAATTCCTGAACTACTGGTTCCACATAGTTTTACCTCTAGGTTTTTTTTCCCCTGACCATGATCATCCTAAGATCCTCTTGAGTTCAGTTTCTCTATTGTCAATGAGGATCTCTGTCTCTAGATCTTTGCCTATCTCCCCCTGTGCATTTCCAATGTCTCAGTTGATGGCCAGATTATCAAATTCACTTCCCTTAAGAAGTTTGTATATTGTGTCCTCTTTCCCTAACTCTTTCTCCTAATTGCCTCATACCATTTTAAACATGCAACAGCTACCATCTTATCTTGTTCAGGTTGTCTGGAGAGACTTTACAGTCCAATAAAGTATTCTCATAACAGTTTTAAAAACAGAAATCAGGTATTGACGTGTTCTGCTTCTTCATCTTCTTCTCAAACATTTTATTGTCTCAAAAGTAACCCATTAAATTGTGTCTGACCCATTTCATTTAGTCTTATCTCAGATTCATTAACTTGGCCAAAAATTGGATTTCTGCCAAACTTTGTCAAGGTCTTGAGCTTAGCTTCATATTTTGTGAACAGACTTACAAATACAAAAGCCTGCAGCATTTGAATTAGTGCCAATTGTTGTCAAACCTTTTAAAATGAAAATTCCCTTTTGAGAAATTATTAGGAACCAAACCTCAAATTTTAAACTTTGTAAGAAATGTATACTATCAAAATTGAAACGACCTCTTTCTTATGTGTATTGATTTGTATCCAAGTTATAATTTCCATATGTTTATCGACACATTCTTTATCTTAGATAGCACCCTAGTGATTCAAGAATAATCTTCTAAACTACACTGCACTTTACCACTCATGCCTAGTCCCAAATTCAAATAACAGTGCTGTTGGGATGCAGATTTCCTTTCATATTTAATTCATCTCTTCATAAGAAACCCCTTTTTATCCATTGGAATCACCTAGGTCTTGTGTTTATGTCTTTTGGTTTTCCTAGAATCCCTTGAACTTCAGGTAGTTTTTCCCCTCAGAATTTTAGAATACTAACTCGTATGAGTTAATGTAACTCGTATGTATCAATCTCAATCAGCTTGGAAGCTGGTGATGCTAGTCTGCAAAGGGGTGGTACAAAGGTTGATTCATCTAACCTTGTTTAGCTTTATGATACCTTCAAATTGCGAATGATTTTTTGCCAGAAATCTCAACTCAAACCTTATACTCAAAACTTTAGAATGTTTTTGTATACTTTTCCTTTAATCTAACTTGGGGCTTTCAACCCTGAAGTGCTGAACTACGCACACAAATAACAATTTACTGAAGAAAACACATTAAAGCTCACATACAAATGCTTCCTTGCACACACACAAACATACATTTAGAAGTATGTATTTATATTCCTGTATCCTTAACTTGACTTAAAACACTCATATTCTAACTGAAACTTCAAATAGCAGTGGGGGAAATAAAGGGATCTTGAAGGCTTCACCTTCTGGGACAATCAAATGGATGAAAGTTCACATTTCCCCTGCCTGTCAGGGCTTATTAACTCCCCTAGGGATACGCCCCTTTTCTCTCTTTCTCTCTCTCTCCAGCACAAGCAGCTTTTGTAACTTAGATCAATTCATTTTTTTAAGTTACAGAAAATTGAGCAGCGGACCTTTCGGGTCCCAATCATCCTACCACATTTTCAGGAAATCTCGTCATCCCTTACAGGACATTATACACCCCCCCACCCCCCTTCCCGATTCATTTCTCCCTCCCCCTAGGCTTCCTTGACTGCCCTCTCAAACTCCCTGTGCAGGTCTGTCACCTTCTCTCAGTCCGGGACATCCTCAGGTTTCACCCAGTCTCCACTCCTAAACTGTAGGGGTAATCTTCCCAAATATCCCCTGGGCATTTAGGCTTCACCAGTATGTGATTATCAAGGGGGTGCATGGAAATCTTGCATTTCCTGCAGTTTGGTCCAAAAATCTGGGTTGCCATGCCGAGTTTTAAGTCTCAGCAGTTCTTTAAACAAAACCTGTTTCTCCCCCTGGGCTGAATGGTACATGCTTAATTTTCTCCGTAACCCTCTCAATCTCTTCATCCTGCCCCTATTCCTCAGCGCCCTTTTCTCCTTTCGGGTTTCAATTTGCCTTTCCTGACTTTACTTTTCCTAACGGTTATTGCCATAGGGGCCATGGGATTCAATGGGCTCAGTGGGGCGGTTGGTTCATACGAGGGCGGAACTGCCTCAGCTCCTGCATAGGTTTCTCCCTCGGAGCTTTCCCCCTCTTGATCAGTGTCACTGCAGGCTGCTGCTGCAGCCACTGTTCTGATCTGTTCTGGATCTGACTTTGTTTCTCTCTCTCTAATCGACTGGAATTTAGTATTAAACCTTCTGCACAACTGTAGGTACAGTGTGATAATGACCATCATCCCTTTCTTTTCCTTATCTTTTTTTTTGCTCTAACCACCACCTTTTTTGTTCTCCAGGGGTTCCCTGTGGGATCCACCCCTCCTTCTGCATTCCAGTGATTAATTTTGACTGTTGTTCCGCTATGAACTTCGTAATGGAGTCCGTAGTTCCCCAGTCGAGTTCCATAGCGCTATTTTGTTTCCCTGACGGCACTCTGTTCCTATTTTTTCATCTATCTCTGTGTGGTACACTCGCACGATCCTAACAACTTAGTTATCTGAGGTATATGTACATGCGGTTTAACAGGGGTCTGGCCTTCCTGCATGGCTTCGGCCAAGGTTTTATTTCAAACCCTAACCATGCCAGCTCGGCTCTGCCTCCTCCCAACTGGGTAATGGTTCTGACCTTCCTGCTCCGCATTGGCCCCGCTAGCCCACCTGCACGGCTCCGCCTATTACCCCTGGCGCCTCCTATCTCCTGTCCTGAGTCCTCCTCTTGATTCTTTGATACTTGACCAGACCGTTCTGGGGTAGGCCTACTGCACTAACTACGGGTAGTAAATGAATATACTTAAGCAATTTGCAGAACCGTCCTGAGGATCCGGTCTAAGTACCCTGCCGACTATGCCAAATTGTTGTGGTGTCTTTGATAAACGGACAACAGGAGACTCAGGTACAGGTTACAATCATTTATTTGAGCAATTGCAAGGAGGGCACCATCTCAATGCAAATTGAGACAGTACTCTGCTAAACTACAAGTATTCAACGTATTTATACATTATTGGTTACGTACAAGAACAGTTCCCAGATTCCAATCTTGTCAACATATAGGTTTACATTAAACAGACAAGTCTCTGGTACAAAGGTACATGCATCATCTGGCCCCACCTACACCCAGGCAGAGACCTGCCTTCCTATCTAAGCTGGGACTATCTGTTCTTCCCCTATCTGTTGAAGAGCACACTTAATCTATGTTATTGCCATTCTCTGACTCCAGTCTAACTCCTCTATCATATTTACATTCTTCATCGTCCAATATGTCCTTGCTGATGCTCGCAAGTCCTGAGAATGTGCAAGGTTCAGCATTTTCTCTGTCCCAGCCTGAACTTTAAATGTTAACTACTTAGCAATTGTGGTTTTGCATGCTGGGATATTTTAAGTCAAGTCCCTTGACTATTATTGTACTCCTTTATTTCCCCCTAACAGGGGCTAACTTTATATTCCAGATTTATTAATTAAATTCAAATTCCACTAGCTGCCATGGTGGGATTTGAACCCTTGTCTCCCAGAGCATTAGTCTGGCTCTCTGGATTACTAGTCAAGTAACATTACCACTGCACCATCAACTCTCCAAATGAATGTCTAATTCAATGTAAAATCAGGCGCAGAAAGAAAAATAAAGAGGGGGAAAGAAAGGTGGAATTAAGGGAGAGAGGGATAAAAAAGAAATAATTAAAAAGATTTTGAAAAGATTTTATTTCAATTTTTATTATAAAATCTCCAGTAATAATTAAAGTCTGAACAAATATGAGCAAAACATAAAAACTAGGAGCAGGAGTAGGCTACTTGCTCCTTCGAGCCTGCTCCACCATTCAATAAGGTCATGGCTGACCTGATTGTAACCTCAACTTCACATTCCCACCTACTCCCAATAACCTTTCACCCACCTGCTTATTAAAAATCTGTCTAGCTCTGCCTTAAAAATATTCAAAGACTCTGCTTCCACCACCTTTTGAGGAAGAAAGTTCCAAAGACTCACAACTCTCTGGGAGAAAAAAAATTCTCTTCATCTTTGTCTTAAATGGGCAGCCCCTTAATTTAAAACAAAGATCCCTAGTGCTAGATTCTCCCACAAGAGGAAATATCCGCTCTACATCGAGCCTGTCAGGACACCTCAGGATTTTTATATGTTTCAATCAAGTCACCTCTTATTCTTCTAAACTCCAGTGGATACAAGCATAGCCTGTCTAACCTTTCCTCATAAGACAACCCACCCAATCCAGATATTAGTTTAGTAAACATTCTCTGAGCTGCTTCCAATGTTTTTACATTCTTCCTTAAATAAGTAGACCAATACTCTACTCAGTACTCCAGATGTGGACTAATCAATGCTCTGTATAACTGAAGCACAACCTCCCTACTTTAGTATGCAATTCCCCTTACAATAAATGATAATGTTCTATTAGCTTTCCTAACTACTTGCTGTACCTGCATACTAGCCTTTTGTGATTCATGCACTAGGACACCCAGATCCCCCTGCATCTCAGAGGTCTGCAATCTCTCATCATTTAGATAATTAGCTTCTTTTCTATTTTTCCTGCTAAAATGGACAATTTCAAAATTTCCAACGTTATACTCCATTTGCCAGATCTTTGCCCAATCATTTAACCTATCCATATCTCTTTCTAGCCTCCTTGTGTCCTCTTTTGTCTTTGTTCTTTCTTGGGATGTGGGCGTTATTGGCAAGGTCAGCATTTGTTGCCCATCCCTAATTGCCCTTGAGCTGGGTGCTAGCCCATTTCAGGGAGCAGTTAAGAAACAACTACATTGCTGTGGGTCTGGAGTCACATGTAGGCCAGACCAGGTAAGAACAGCAAATTTCATTCCCTAAAGGGCAGTAGTGAACCAGATGGGCTTTTACAACAATTGACAATGGTTTCATAATCAACGTTACTAAGACTAGTTTTATATTCCAGATTTTTATTAATTGAATTTAAATTCCAGCAGGTGCCATGGTTTGATTTGAACCCATGCCCCTGGGCATTATGTTGTGCCTCTGGATTACTGGTCCAGTGGTATTACCACTACACCACCATCTCCCAGAAGAATCAGACGTATGCACTTGAAAAAAATAAAGGTTGCGCCATTGACATGAAGTCTGACTGTACAAAGTGCAAGTTCAGAACTCAATATATTTTAGTGATTGATAAATAAAGTCTCAACATATTCTACCATCCATCAAAGATTAAGCCATGCAAAATACTGCTGCCCTTCATCCAAATTCACACCAAGGTTCCTTCATCCATCATCCCTGTACTTGCTGACGTTCATGTTCAGCAACACCTCGGTTTTAAGATTCTCAATCTTGTTTCCAAATCCCAGCACAGCCTCACCCCTCTCCTTCTCTCTAATCTCCTCCAGCCCCTCAAGTCGCCAAGAGAGCTACACTTCTCCAATTCTGACCTCTTGCACAATCCTGATTTTAATTGCTCTACCACTGGTGGCCTTGCCTTCAGCTTTTAATTAAGGCCAAAAGCGCTGGCATTTGACATAATCTACTTGGATTTCAGCAAGGCTTTTGATAAGGTCCAGCATGGGAGACTGATAATAAAGGTAAGAGACTATGGGATCCAAGGCAATTTGACAGGAAGCAGAGTGTGATGGTCGAGGGGTGTTTTTGTGACTGGATGCCTGTGTCCAGTGGGATCGTTGTTGGGTCCCTTGCTCTTTGTGATATATATAAATGATTTAGACTTGAATATAGGAGGGTTGATCAGTAAGTTCGCAGATGACATGAAAATTGGTGGGGTGGTAAATAATGAGGAGGATAACCTTAGATTATAGGAGGATATGGATGAGCTGGTCAGATGGGCTGATCAGTGGCAAATGGAATTTAATCTTGATATGTGTGAGATGATGCACTTGGGCAGGACAAACAAGGCATGGGAACACACAGGTAGGACCCTGGGAAGTACCGAGGATCAGAGGGAGCTTGGTGTACATGTCCACCGGTCCCTTAAGGTAGCAAGACAGGTAGATAAGGAGGTTAAGAAGGCATATGGGATACTTGCCTTTATTAGCCGATGCATAGAATATAAGAGCAGGGAGGTCATGCTGGAACAGTATAAAACACTGGTTATGCCACAGCTAGAGTATTGCATGCAGTTCTGGAATCCGCATTATTGTAAGGATGTGATTGCACTATAGAGGGTGCAGAGGAGGTTTACCAGGATGTTGCCTGGACTGGAGAGTTTTAGTTATGAGGATGGATAGATTGGGGTCATTTTCCCTGGAGCAGAGGAGATTGAGAGGGGACATGATTGAGGTGTATAAAATGATGAGGGGCATAGATAGGGTAGACAGGAAGGAACTTTTCCCCTTGGTGGACGGATCAATAAACAGGGGGCATAGACTTAAGGTAAGGGGCAGGAGGTTTAGAGGGGATGTGAGGAAGAATCTTTTCACCCAGAGGGTGGAGGAAACCTGGAACTCACTGCCTGAAAGGGTGGTAGAGGCAGAAATCCTCATAGCATTTAAGTAGTATTTGGATGTGTGCTTGCGATGCGATGGCATACAAGGCTATGGGCCTAGTGCTGGAAAATGGGATTAGAATAGTTAGCTACTTGTTTGACTGGCACAGACTTGATGGGCCAAAGGGCCTTTTTCTGTGCTGTATGACTCTCTGACTCCCTGCCTAAACCAGTCTACCTCATTTTCCTGCTTTAAGATGTTCCTCAAAACCTACCCTTATATCTCCCTATGTGACTGGGTGTCAAATTTTGTTTTATAACACTCCTATGAAGCATCTTAGGATGTTATACTTTAATAAAGATGCACCAAAGATCTTTGGAGCTGTAGAGCCTTAAAATGCTCCCATTGACAAATTTTACCAGCAGTGCTGCCTGCAACACATTGTATTACAAAATCTAATTAACACCATTCATTCTGAAAGCAAGCAATAGGCAAAAAAGGAGCTGGAATAAAACTACAGTTAATTTTAACCAGAGGTTGATCAAAAAGTTATCAAATGAAAAAACCGAACATTCCAAGATAACATCCGGGTAAGTCCTCTACTCTGTATTGTACTTATAAATCTATGATATGCACTTTCGTGTATTGATTAAATGAAACACAAAGGGTTTATAAAGCACCAGCACATATGTTGCACTGTAATTCTTCCTTTAATGCCAGAGTGTTAATGAGTACTAACTGCCTGCTTCTTTTCATCATCCACCTTTCTATCTTACCGCTCACCTAGATGGCCACAGCTATTGAAATTGGCATAACATGTCATGATAAAATGGATATTTGCTTCAAGCACTATTTGATGATGCGTTCTTCAATCAAGCTGAGATACAACTCAACATTTAACCACATTAGGTATTTGGGGAAATAGCTAATCAGGCTCAGAGTTGACTGGGTAGAAATCTTTGTGCCATAATATAAAGCTAGTGAAATCTCACTGGCCGCCTATTTATAGCCCCTGTTCAACATTCAATTCCATTGGCTTCAACAGTAAAAATCCGGAGTGCATTTTCAGGTCCAAGATTGCAGGTGCAGTGAACCATGGCTGGAATCGTCCCAGGTTTGCACCATGTGGTAGTGGGCGGGGAAACGGCTTTTACCTGCTGGCCACGATGACAGGTTTTCACACCGTATCGCCCCAAAACGGCCACATTATTTATGCATTCCAGGGAAACACGCTGTTTCCATGGCAGGCGGGCTCCGATTCACCCGCCATGTCATCACCTCGCTGCTTCATCACGCCAGGCACCACATTTAAAGTACAGACATGCTCAGTGCTTCCAGCCCAGGGCTGCAGCAAAGAAGACATGGCCCCAAAAGGCAAGAAGACTGCAGCCCTTGAGCTCCCTTTAAAAGCCATGGAGGCCCACTGTGATGTCCTCTACCCCCGCTCTGGCCACAGTAGGAGCAGCTACATTACCACTTGGGCTTGGTAGGCAATGGCAGTGGTGATCAGTGCCAATGCTGCACAGAAGAGGTTGGCCATCCAATACAAATAGAGGATGAATGATCTCACACATGCAGCTAGGGTTTGGCAACCATCTCATCACTCTAAGCTCACACATTCACTGGCATCTCACTCACTGCCAGCTCAAGGGACATCACCACTCACTGTCACACACATACCATCTCATGTCCATCTGGCCTCACCTCCTCTGGAGACTGCCTCCTCAGCCCTCACCATCTCGAGGTCACTTGCACAGATCAACATGTGCCCCTCACACACACACACAATCTGGGTTACCTTCCTTCCCCAGTACAGCCCTTGCCCTGTAGCCTCTTCCCTTGCCTGAGGCTACTCCTCCCTCTTCCCCAAGCAAGGCCTAGTCCTGCAGCCATTGAAAACCACCCACATGTGGCTGAACTGGTAGGTAGAGACCGGCCGTGAGCCCCCCTAAAAGTGATCTGGTGCTGTCTTTGAAGCCTGGTGCTGATGACTACGAGTGCTGACCGAAGAAAGGTAGTCAAACAAACCTTGAAGTCCAGTGTTAACTGTAGCCAGCCAAGTGCACGTCCCTTATGTGCTGTTGCGAAACATGTCGGGGTGTTTTCTTGCCGACATGGATTGACGATCCAATTGTGGGGGGGTGAGTCCGCCGGGCAGATCTAATAATAATATGCTGGTGTATTAAATGAGATTCCCAATATCCAATGGCAGGGAATGTGACCTGCCATCGGCGGGCTAAGCAGACAATCGAAAACTGGTTTCACGCCATTGTGAAACCGACCGTGCCATGTTGTCCGCTCATGCCACCGAACACGCCTGACGCCGGTGGGCACAGAAAATCCCGGCTTATATGTTTTGTGTCCACCTAGGTTGGGATCAGAGTAACCTCGAAAGCAGTTTGGCTTCTCCTTCAAGTCACCCAGGTCCAATTAAAGGAACCCTGTGAGATGCCTGGGAAGCAGAGATGTCTTACAAGACCCTGTGTTACTGCTCACTAACGGAAATTGATGAAGTGGGAGTCTTGTCTATGGTGAAGTCCGGGGGATTTTGTGGAGTAGCCAAGATGGATTCACGCTTCCCATTACTATTCTGGTCTTCAGGCTTTCCTAAGATGCAAAACAACTATGGACCCTCACATTCTATAATGGTCTTCAATGAGAACGGTTATAGCGTGGTTTGTCCTGGTGATTTGCTTCACCACTGATTGACTAATGATGATGTCCCATTAAGTAACCTAGAACAGCCTGAGATATGACAGTTGTGCTAGGTTGGTTGTTGCTCCTGCAGTGAGGATGTATCCAGGCCAGATTTCATAATATCTAAGTTATATTGCAAAATCATAACATATACTTTTGTCTACCCAATGAAATTGAGTCTGCCAGTTGTCCTTGGACATTTTGAAGCAATCGTGTCTGGGTGTGAAGGTATAGGAAATGGCTGTTGTAGGGATCTCTACTGTGGGAAATCTACATCTTGGGAGGGTGGTAGGGGGCCATTTCTGGGGTGGTGTCCGTCTCTAGCCAGGGGAAACCATCTCAGTGCAGTCCTCATCGTCTGTGTGGAGTCTATTTCTGGTGTCAGTAAACCCTGCCTATCTTTCATCCTCCTCTTTCACCATCATAAAACTCAAATAAGGAATGCTATAACTCCAACTTCCTCCTACGCATTCTACTTGTTCATGTCACTAAAGGCAGCTTCCACAACAGCCCTATGACTCCTGTGAGAGGAAATATAGCATTTCACGCCAATATGAACAACGCTAACAATCTACCTTTTTTCACTTAAGTCATATTTTCCATCACGCTTTCCTGATCTCTCCAACCCACAACTGTAGGCACTCAGCTCCTGAACAGCTAAAGACATAAGAAATAGAAGCAGGAGTAGAACTATATGAGCCCTTGAGCCTTTCTATCATTGTTCCTTTAATATGGGGGTAACAAAGTAAACAGTGTATTCCCCACAAGGACATTGGAATGTTATAGCAAGTCTTACTTCAATTTAATGGCTGGTACATAGTGAAGGGATGAAGAATTGCGAGAGCTGCATCTTCATGGTATCATATAATGCTTACAACGCAGAAAGAAGCCATTCGACCAGCCTTGGCCTTGCCGGCTCTCTGTTGGGGCAATTTAGTTAGTCCCATTCCCCTGCCCTTTCTCCGTGGCCTGCAAATCTTTTCTCTTCCCGAGTTTATCCAATAACCTTTTCGAGAGCCACGATTGAATCTGTCTCCATCACACTCTCAGGCAGTGCATTCCAGATCTTAACCATTTGCTGCATAAAGTGACTTTCCTCATGTCACCTTTGGTTCTTTTGCCAATTGCCTTAAGTTGATGTCCTCTGATTCTCAACCCTTCTGCCAATAGGAACATTTTCTAACTACCTGCTCTGTCTAGACCCTTCATGATTTTGAACACCACAAAGTGGGACAGGTCAAAGACAAGGTGAGGGCTGATGTCAGGAAGTTTTTCAGTAAAAAAAGGATAATTGCGACCTTGTGCGCCAGTGTGAATCTGGCATTAGCAAGTCAGCAGCCCATTCAAATTGCTCCCAATTGTTATTTTCGTTGGAGGAATAATGTAAAATGAGTTCCTGGCTCACCAGCGCCTACTTTAGATTGGCAAGGACAAGATCCATCCCAAAGAGCAGTCAGCACTTGGAATAGATTCCCAGATACAATAATGGAGACAAGAATCCTGGGACCATTAGAGGAACAATTGAATATGGCAATGAGGGACTGGGAGATCTTTCTGGATAGACAAACTAAGATAGGCCTTCCTCATCTATAATTTTCTTGCTGATCTTAGGAGAGTGAAGTAGTTAGCAGATGAATTGCAATGTTAACTATGCATAAATCTGTTCGCTTATTATGAATAAAGCAAGGATCACACTGTTACCTCCCTGTTGAAACTACAAAAAATTAAAGCATTCAAAGTGAATTTCCCCTATCAAAAATGAAAAACACATTTTCTATGCTGCCTTTATAAAGTGCTGAATTTACTTTCTCTACTGGTAAGCCTTATGGGTATTTTGTGCCCTCTTCCGGTTCCAGTATTGAACAACTGCCACTTGTGTGCAATAGTTCATTCAGATTGGTGGAAAAACTCAATCTGGATGTGACTATTGACCCTTCATTGAATGTACCCAGTCAATGTGATTGCTGTGGTCACAAAGGTTAATCAAATTCTGGGGTGCAGTTTGAAGGCATTTGATTTTAAATTGAAAGTGGTTATTTTAACCTCTATAATTAATTGAAATTTTGCACAAACTAACAAGTACTAATGTGGAGAATCTTGATTCTGCGATTTAGGAATCTAGAATATGAGAAGGGCTGATAGAGTATCACTAATTATCTGGGAAATATTGAACGCTTGGGGCTGAATTTTTAGGATGGTGTGGGTTCGACCCCATATATCCCTGCCCACTCTGAGAGCCCCGCTACCATTTTAAGCTCTAAAGAGCATTGATCGAGATAAGGCGGGACTTCCGTCCCGCAATCGGAGAAAGCCCTGCCTTGGAGAGCTGCCGGCCAGTCAGAGTGGCTGGCAGATCACCAGTCACTCCAGCAACAGCACTGCAGTGGCCGGAAGAGGCAATTCAGGGAGCTGCCAGAGCTAAATCCCGGGAACTGGAGACCCAGGAATATGCTAGGGATCCCAGGTAGAGGATGGTAGGGAACGCCTTGGGGGAGCGGTGCAATAAGGGTCTCTGGGGATAGGCCGGGGAAAGGGGGGAGGGAGGTCCGGAGATCACCAGCCTCCAGTCAGGAGGGGGCTTCTGATGGAGGCAACCCCCACCCCTGTCCGCCACTTCCCACCCAAAATTGACCTTTATTAATTTCTGGCCTTCTCCCCTGAGCTGTCATCTGCCCATCAGCTTGAAAATTGAGGCTGGGCAGGAAATAGCCCTTAAGTGGCCTTTAATTGGATGATTAAGGGATAGAATTGAGGTGAGGGCAGGCTTTCCAATCGAGACCCTACCTGCCCCAGCGTAAAATTGCTCTGAGGTTGGGGCAGGTGGAAACCCAGAGGTAATCCCACCTAAGAACCCATCATTGGGGGGTGGGGGGAGCGTAAAATTCTGGCCTTGGGAAATTTGGGGGCAAGGTGAGTGGTGTCAAGGGCACCAGGGCCTGGGGAACGAGACTGGGGGTGACCGGAGGGGTGTTGCCATGGGGGCAGGGAGCCACCTCCGTGGTGGGTCTGAATAGTAGGGCCAACCCCAATGAGGCCAGAAGGAGGCCGGCAGTGTCCACCATGCGCCATTCACTATGGTCTCCCAATGCAGCAGAGGAGCCATCGGCTGCTGGTAAAATGCCACTGGTGATGTGAAGAGGCCCTTAGTTGGTCGCTTAAGTGGCACATTTGGCCTCTGCAGGAAAGGACCTTTCTACAATCCCGCCACCCCCCCCCGCCCCTACCCCCACCTCCCTTGCCACTTTCCAGAACCTCCCTTCTCCCAGCACATCCCTAAGGAGCTGGTAAAATCCAGCCTTTTGACCCTGCTCCACAAATACACAAACCAGGAAACAAGGTTGGGAGGGTTGCCACAGGCCCTTCACCACACTCTTTACTTGCATTCACTGCCATGTAGGATAGAAAAATTGAAAACTGAAGAATACAGTGAACTGACTCAGGTACCTGTCTATTTTTTTTTTACTTTTGAGCCTAAGTTGGAAATATGGAAGATAAAGAAAGGTTATTCACAAGTAATCAAAATAGGTCCCCTTTCAATAACTTCCTGCATTAACAAACCAGAAACAAAACAAACTTGTCTATTGAAATTACAATGCACTTGGGGAAAGAGTTTTCAATTTATTTAGATTTGGATCCATTATCGATTGTTTGTATATTCTCACCTAGTGAGTCAACACCTTTACATTTGATGAAAAATCCAATTCACAGGAACAAGTTTAACATGTTGGGTGAAATATAAAAGAGCCTCTGGGAATCGTGAACGAGGTGGGTGGGGAGCCGAAATTTTGGTTTTCCGACGTCAGTTTAAGTTTTTAAAATTAAGTTGGCAGCGTTTCAATGGCGGAGCGGGCATCACGCTGACCAGTGGTGGGAAGCTATTTTCCATGTATTTGCATACCATGGATACTCCTTAAAAGGAACCCTTTTCAAATTAAGTCCTTTCAAGATTAAGACAGTGGCGCGTGGGAAACTTGTGCCTCCTGTTTCGTGATAGCTTAAAGGTGGCGTCCACCAGGCAAAGTCGTTCAATCTTTGAATTTGAGATGAGGTCTTATCTTTGTCTAACTCAACAGCGGAGGGGAGGGGAGCAGGAGAAGCAAGTGGTCCGGTAGCGGCAAGGAAGATGGAGCTGCTGGGGGAGGACTGGTCAGGACTCAAAGGCAGATCAGTAAGGCATTGGCATGTTTGCGGGGTGGGGATGACCAGGATTGGAACCAGACTCCGGTCCATAGGGTGGGGTCCATTGTTGCGCCGGTCTGGTCCTGTGCATCAAAGGGCGGTAGCTGCACCACACATGGCAGGTCAAAGAGAGGAGACCTTGGCAGGGTGCAGCTCCAGCTTGAGGGAGGATAGGTCAAGGGTCTCTGAGGGAGAGTCAATGGCTACTGAAGGCAGGTCAAGGATGATAGAGGGAAGCTCCAGAATGACAACAGGAATATCGAGGGCAAGGTGGGAGTGGGGGGGGAGGGGGGGGGCGGTGTGTGTGTGTGTGTGTGTGACTGGATCTAAATTGGGAGATCAAAGGTTGAGGGGCATAGACACTGGGTCAAGGGTGATGGTTGGATGTTTGAGGATGATTGAGGGAAGGTACAGATTGATGTTGGGAAGATCAAGAGGGATGAGATGAAGGTGACGGAGGGAGGTTGGAGGTGGATGAGCTGCAGCTGCAGGGTCACACGAGGCATGTCCATTGAAGTGGTCGCTAAGAAAGTTTGAGCTTATAGGTAGGGTATGCCAACCCTCCAGAAAAATCAGAGGGGCATTAAAAAAGATTGATTTTTCATTTTCTTTGAACATTTCGCTTTCCCACTTATAAAAATATTGAAAATAGGAGAAGCAAAGGCTGTTTGGCTGACAGTCAAGCATCATCCAATTGGGTAATGAATCCTTTTGCTTTCCAATTGCTGTGGGGAGGCAGTGTGTCACAAGGATGGATGTGTTGGCTGACTAATGGCTGGAGCATGGGGCAAGTTGTGCGATGAAATCTCCAGGAATACATTTAATCACAGTTGGCAACCCTATTTGCAGGAGATCAGGTTGTTGTGGGAAGAGGTCACTGTGGGATTGGAGGAGTCCCGGGTGTGGCCCATGGGAGGGTCGTGCATTCCCATTGGTCAGCTGCAGCTGCTCTAGCAATGAAGGCCATGTACACAAAAGTGTTCATATCTTTGTCTGCCTTCTTCACACAGCTCATTTTGTGGATTCGCAATGGGTTTCATACATCCAATCTTTCTGCAACCTCGGGGAGTGGAGGATTCGCCAGAGGAGGGCCTTGGTCGCACAACAACATAGGCCACAAGGCCATCAGCCGGCACCAGCCAATGGGGATGGAGGTCAGGTGGAAGGCAACCAGGGTCGTCATCATCGTTGAGAACGCGCATCAAACTGTCTTCAAATGCCTGAGAAGCAACAATGAAGATGTTTAAGGCTGAACTCTGTGCTCTCCTCCAACAAAACAACGAGAAATTCAAATCCCACCTTAGGAAGTCATGAAACTGAATTCAACAAAGACTTGTGTTCCAAAGCACCTTTCACAACCTCAGGACCTCCCAAAACAGCCAGCGAAGTACTTTAGAAGTGTAGGCACTGCTGGAGAAATACTGCAGCCCATTTGTACACAGCACCAGGTTCTACAAACAGCAATGTGATAACGACAGAATGATCTGTTCTTGGTAATTGACTCCCTGGCTCTTTGACTAATGCCAAATGATAGAAAGCAGATGGTACCTCGATTTTAATATCTCATCTGCAGGACGGCATCTCTAACAGTGCAGCATTCCCTCAGTACTACACTGCGGTGTCAGTCTAGATTTTTGTGCTCAATTATCTGGAGCGGAAGTTGAACCCACAATCTATCAGATGCAACTGTGCAACCCGCTGGGCCATGGATGATTTGCAATTTGATGGTAACTTGTGGACTAGAACCCTAAGGAAATGTTGATCAAAGTGGTTGAACCCAACTGGAACAGAACTTTCAATGCCTAGCCATGACTGTGGTGCACACTATATTGTGGTGGTCATACAGTTCTCTCCGGTAGTCCAATTTGTTGAGGCAACGTGTGCTTTCACAGGCATGTTGCAGTCTGGGGCTATGGGTAGTGATGGTAGTGGCTCCAATTTCCTTCCATCGCATGGCTGATCAGGAATCTCTCCCACTCTTACTGCCTGCCATTGGTGTGTGTTGGAAGTATTTGCAGGTTGATTCTCAGCCTGTTTGGCCATGTTATAATGCATCTTTCCTGGCCATCAAGGACCCAGAGCTTCTGACTCAGAGACAGGAATGCACACTGGGTAGTTGACCCCCATTGCAGGCCATTCAATATGGATAAACAACCATTATGAAGGAAGAAGCTGCTGAGACAGGTTGAGCTGGTAGGAGATCAGGTTGTTGTGGGAAGAGGTAACTGTGGGATTGGAGGAGTCCCGGGTGTGGCCCATGGGAGGGTCGTGCATTCCCATTGGTCAGCTGCAGCTGCTCTAGCAATGAAGGCCATGTACACAAAAGTGTTCATATCTTTGTCTGCCTTCTTCACACAGCTCATTTTGTGGATTTGCAATGGATCTCATACACCCAATCGGGAGTGGAGGATTCACCAGAGGAGGGCCTTGGTCGCACAACAACATAGGCCACAAGGCCATCAGCCAAGGTGGAGGAAGGCCCATCAGCACCTTCTCTGGGCAATTAGGGGTGTGCAATAAACACAGCTTTGCCAACGACAACCACACTGGGATGGTAACGCAGTGGTTATGTTACTGAATAAGTAACGTGGTAGAATATGTATTGAAATTCTACCATGGCAGTTTGTGAATTTGAATTCCTTTTTTTTAAAAAAACAACTAAATAAATTTGGTAAAAAAAACTGGTATCAGCAAAATTGACCATAAAGCTGTCAGTTTATCATAAAAACCAAACTCGTTCAGGCGGCGGAAGTGCATCTTGAGAAGACCAATGGCTCTCTCCACCACAGCCCTTGTGAAGGTGTGGCTCCTATTGTACCGCTGCTCAGCTTCTGTTCTTGGATGGTGGAGAGGCATCATGAGCCACCTTCGCAGGGGATAGCCCTTTTCACCCAGCAGCCATCCATCCAGCTGGGAGTGTCTGAGGATGTAGGCATCGTGGGAGCTGCCTGGGTACCTTGCACAGACTTGTATAATCAGCATCCTGTGGTCACACACTATCTGCATGTTCATGGAGTGGAAGCCCTTCCTGTTGACAAAGGCACCAGGCTCACCTGCTGGTGCCTTGATGGCCACATGTGTACAGTCTATAGCACCCTGGACGCAGGGGAAGCCAGCAATGGGCGCGAAGCCTCTGACTCGATGTGTCTGACTTGCCTGGTCCCAACGGTAGAGGATAAAGTTCAATGCACGTCTGAACAGAGCGTCTGTAACCTGCTTGACACAAGTGGGGACAGTTGATTGGGAGACACCGCAAAGATCGCCCACCGAGCCCTGGAAGGAGCCAGAGGCATAGAGGTTGAGGGAAGCTGTGACCACACAGTTTGCAGAGATCTGAGGCCCAATCATCTGACAGATAGAGTTGACTGTCTCCCTTGATAGATGGAGCCTCCTTTAGCACTGCACCTCAGACATATTGAGGTAGCTGCTTCGCTGCCTGTATATCCTGGCAACAGGATAGTGGCGTCTCCTGTGGCCTCTTCCACCTTGGACTACCTCTTGGCCCTGCACCCCTTGTGCCTGTGCCTGACCTCCCAAAGGTGGCTCCCCTGGAGGCTGGATGTGCACTCCTGGTCTCCTCCCTCTTCTAGCCCTCCCTTCCTCCTCAGAGGAGGTGCCTCCAGGGGAGAGTTCAGCTCCCATTCCCAGGCTAAGGGAAGGCTTCCCGAAATCTGCAGGCCCAAAGGAGATTCCTCACTGTAGAGTGGTGACCTGAAGGTTGTGAGTCTAGTTCAAGCATTTGGTATGCATTTTGAAGTATTGCAGATCACACAGGCAGGTATCAGTAACATTGAAACATCGATATTTGACAAAGCACACTCATGACCCCGCTGAGCCCTCTTATCCTGCCTGTGGATGAGGTTTATACAAATGTGTCTGCCCGTTGCACCCATGAGCTGACCCAAAGATCGCACAGGCGCTGAAAAATCGCCATCGATTGGCGCCTCAAGGGTCTTAAGTGGCCCATTAATTAATGGCGGGCGCGCATCGGAGATCATCACGCGCCCGCCCAATGAAATAGCGCGATGGCGCGCGGTGACCTTGCCCACCCCTGCATGCCAATGGGAAAATTCTGCCCCAGGAAACACACCCATATCATTTTCCTACACGGTTCAATTTATATCATGTCTTCTTTCAAAATGCTGAGTAAAGGACAAGAATAGAGAGGGAGCAGAGCCAGTTTTATGAACAACATTTTAAATTCTGTTCACAAAATAGTATGGGCTAAGATGAAAATCATTGCTGCAACATTCCATCCATCTATAATTAGCCAAAGTCCATGAGGCGCCATCGGCATCGCTCTCTGTTCACTGCATTTTTGCGTGCCAATGTTATTCCTCCCTCCATCCAGTTTCTGATGTTGTCCACCCATTTAGTCCTTATCCAACCTGGCCTGTTCTTTCCTGATGTTTCATCTTCTATTGTCACAGCACTAGAATCTCACTCTTCCTTTTCCATTAATTGTACTTTCTAAATTTCCACTTATTCACTTCAGCCAAAAGTCCATGAAATGCTGGAACTATGATTTTCCTAAGGACAAATTCATTGATTCTTCACTCTGTCCAGTTAGTCCGAAGGACTCTTTGCCAGAGTCACATTTCAAAAGCTGTAACCCTCTTCTCATCAGCCTTATTGAGGGTCCAGCTCTCACACCTATATAGCGCAATGCTCCATATCAGGGATTTTGCAGGTTGTTTTTTCAAGTGCTGCCTGATGTTGGATACCTTCCATATTCCATTCAGCTGACGGCTTGTATAGCTGTGACATTACACTTCAGAATCCAATAATACAAGATGAATCCACTGTAAATTGTACAGAACATTTTTTTGTTTCGAGTCACTTAATGAAATAGGTTTTGCCTTCACACAGTTCCTAGCTACTTTTTTTTTAAACATGTTCCAGGTTGTATTTTTATCTTTGTAACTTTTACAGACAGTTGCATTTGAATTTAACAGTAGTGCAAGCAGTTTATTGCTCACTACACAAGATACCAGCTTGACTTTTCCAAATGTGTTGCTTATTCTCAGCTGCAGTGCTTTCATTGTGTAAAAGGTGGATGTACTGCTGAGAATTGCTACAATCCTCCGGACTAGGAAGCTGTGGAAGTCAATAGGAACTTTAAATTTTCATGTCAAACCTTAGTTAAAATGATAATTTATTTATCTATCACACTGATAAATGAAATGCATCCATTGCCTGGTATAGTAATTATATCCTGAGAGAGTTAGAGTCGTGCTTTATTCAGAATGCAATCAACTCCATCAATTCAGATGAACCATTCAAATGATAAGCCTGACCAACTACACTGAGTGTGTAGGGGAACTAAAAACAGGCAATAATGTTGTCACAGCAAATGTTGGAAATAGCAGATCCAGCAGCATTTGTGGGGAGAGGAACAGAAATAAGAGGTTACAGGTACAACAGTTCTGAAGTAAGTACAGAGGCAAGGGAATGATAAGGGAGGAAAGAACAAAAGGGGAGGTGTGTGATAGGGTGGAGGCTGAAGAAATTAAATGACAAAGGGGTTGATGATGCCAAACAAAAGGGAATAGTAATGGGACAAGTGAAAAAATAAGACATAGGCCTTGAGGAAGTATAAATAGTAACAGCAGAACTTCCTGACCAAAGCAATGGGAATAGTGATTGTGATCGAAATTGTTGAACTCAACATTGAACATGGAAGGGTGTACATTGCCTAACCATAAGATGAGGCACTGTTCATCGAGCTTCCTTTGATCTTCATTGGAACAGTATAGAAGGCCGAGGATAGAGAAGTCAGTGTGGAAGAGGGACAGGAAATTAAATTGGCAAGTGACTGGAAACTCAGCATCACACTTGCAAACCAAAT
The DNA here is from genome assembly GCF_017639515.1 of Carcharodon carcharias. Taxonomy (NCBI): domain Eukaryota; kingdom Metazoa; phylum Chordata; class Chondrichthyes; order Lamniformes; family Lamnidae; genus Carcharodon; species Carcharodon carcharias. The sequence goes on along the minus strand of NC_054492.1, from coordinate 13,319,720 downwards.
GGAGGTGCTCAGCAAAGTGATCACCTAATCTGTGCTTGGTCTCCCCAATGTGCAGGAGACCATATCGTGAGCAACTAATATAGTATACTAAATTGAAAGTACAAGTGAATTGTTGTTTTACCTAGAAAGAGTGTTTGGGGCCCTGGACGGTGGGAGGGAGCAGCTGAAAAGGCAGGTGTAACATTTCCTGCGCTTGCATGGGAAGATGCCCTAGGAAGGGAAACAGATGTTACGTGTGATGGAAGACTGGACCAGGGTATCATAGAGTGAATATTTCCTTCGGAATTCTGAAAGCGATCTGGAAGGGAAGTGTTTTATGTGGCATTGCGCTGGTGGTGGTGGTGGGAGTAGTGAAGGCAGAAGTGCAGGAAATGGGGCAGGCACAGTCGAGGACCTGACCAGCCATGATGGAAAGGAATCCTTGGTTCATGCAAAAGGAAGACATTGCCAGAACAGCTGTGACAGAGGTGGAGATACTGGGAGAACAGAACAGACTCCTTACAGGAAGTGAGAAAGTGTAGTCAAGATAGCTGTAGTCAAGTTTTGGAGTATCAGGAGATCCTGGTAGCGCCACTAAGAGCATGAGGTAAAATAACTTCATTCAGCCCCAGCAAAGGTTCACAGGAATAGTGTGGGAGTCATTTTGATTTTGGGTGATTCTGTAAAATGTCAACTGTTATACATCAATCATGATTTTCATGTCCACTGACTTCAATCAGCAGAGATTTTTTACAGGTAGCTGAACCAATATCACACATATTCCACTATGGGCCAGTGTCAAAATGACCTTATTTGTGGAATCGAAACTACCCATTGCAATGAAGCATGATAAAAGAAATTCATACGGCTGCAGAGAAAATTTGAGAAAAATATAAATGAGGATTTACATACCAAAAGCAGTACTGTCCTCAGATATTGCTCTTTCCTCATTTAAAAACATAGCATGAGAAAACTCGGGAAAGTACCTGGAGGAGAAACACATTATTGGACACAACATTTTGGGACAAAAGCAAGGTTTGCACTCAAAGGGCTGAATTTCCCCATCCTGCCTGTGGCAGGTTTCGTGGTGGGAGAGGGGAACCTGGTGGGATCCAAAAAGCCGGAAACACGCTGGTGTAAAAAGGGTTTGCAATTGTCCCGATGGTGGGTCGGGTATCCTGCCGAGCAGTGGCATGAACGCCGTTTGCATTCATTCCCATCTCACGAATGCTCATTAAATTAGCTGCTCACCGGAATCATGAGCCGACTTCCAATCTTGTGTCACGCCAGCGGGAAATCACGCCGCTCTGAATCTCGTTTGAAGACGAGTGGTGTGCACCCCCGGTTGGATCTCACTTTGCTTGCGACTTCAAGGTGAGTGCTACATACGTAGCCCTTCCTGTCACGGCGCTGTGCCGGTCTCGTTGCAATGCCAGTGGGATGCCACGCTGCTGGGGGTGTAGGGTTGGTCTTCTCCTGGTGGCTGCCTCCATTGTCACAAGGACACCTCTGTGCAGCAGTACTCAGGCAAGGCTTAACAGTCAGACAGAGACTAGTATTGCGACTAGGGGTGGGGGGGGGTTTGCAGGGGTGGTCTGCTCCAGGTGGGTGCCATCTTTGACCTGAAGAACACAACTGTGCAGCGATACTCAGGCAGGGCTAAACGTTCAGAGACCAGCATTTCAACAGGGTCGGTGGGGGGTGGGGGTGCAAAGGGGCAGGAAGGCTTTGTAAGGGGGTGGGGGAGGAGGGGGAACGACGGCGGTCAGAGGGGAGACGGAGGGGTGGGAAGCTGGAGCCTAACAAGAGAAACTGAAACACTAGCAAACAAGAGGGTGAATGGAATACTACATGGATGAATGGGAAGGGATGCACGCAGACTCTGGAATAGGAAAGGGGGGTGTGTGTTAGTGTGGCACAAGAGGGATGGGTCACAGGGAGGCTCATAAGGGGGGATGGTTGGGAAGGGAGACAGTGTAGTCTTCAGTCAAGAGGGCGATGGGGACCGCATTGAAAGTCAAAGTCCTTGCTCTGGGGCTAGCAGGTCAGAGTCAGAGAATAGAGATGCTCCTTGAGCTTACAGTCAGGCATCCAAGCGTAGAGACAGTCCTAGGGCTTACAGTCCAGAGTCAGAGAGCTGAGACAGTCCTGGGGTGCAGCGGCTATGCTACAGGGAAATTCATGGTGATCACATTGTGCTCCCGCTCCTGGGTGCAGAGGGGATGGTAATGGTTATGGGAGGCATCTTCAGCCTGTATTTGGGGAAACGTAATAAAGTCGGGTGGGGTATGGTGCGGTATGGTGAAGGTTTCTTGATGGGGGGCTGTGGAGAGGGGCAGGGGGGTCTCTCCTTGGCAGGTGACCATGCGCACAGCCTCCAGAGGGGAAGGAAGAAGTGCACATGGGGCATGGGCACATCAACAGTGATGGGCTCAGCAGGGAGGGTAGGAACATCGGCCGCAACAACAATGGGGTCCAGTATTACTGGGAGAGGCTGGAGAATAACAGAAGGGAGCTCTACCTTCATATCGTGAGGTTCCAAGTAAATTTATGGGACGTGAACAGTATGAGGGGAAGACTTGAAGCTGGTCTCGAAGTAACGGTGTAGAACCACCATCTTGCATGAATGGCGCTGTCATTATTCAAATGTAGAAGTGAATCTGGACAGGAGGGGTCTGAGGTAGCTTGGGAGGAACACACTGCTGAGCTAAGGGGCCCTTTCTGGGGGGCGTCCTTTAAATTCTGGGTGCCACAAGATTAATCTGAGTTCAGAGCTGAGAGAAAGGAGGAAAAGCTCCTTGAGAGGCTAGCTGTTGGAACCCATGCCTTATGCAGTGCTGCAACAGGGAAATGTAGGAGTCCCCCTGGGCGGAATCATTCCAGATTTGCACTAAATGCGGTAGCGGGCGTGAAAAATGTCGGTTTATCCACCGGCCGCAATGGCGGGATTTTGTGCCAGATCATTCCATTCCCGTTGTGTTCCCCCCCCCCACCCCACCCATTAACAACACAAGCACTGGAAACACTCCGGATCACTGGCTTCTGATTCACCCGCCCCTGCTATCACCTCAGGCCTCAGTAATCCGGGTGCTATATTTAAAAGGTGCCCTTGCATTCTCTAAGGCATCAAAAGCTGCTGCAAAATCATGGCTGCAAAATTTAGTGACGCCTTCCTCAGACACCTACTGGGCACAGTGGAGACCCGTCATGAAGTCGTCTACCTCCACTCTGGGCAAAGACCAGCAAGGTCACCAATCCAACATGGGAGGCGGTGGCAGAGGTGGTCAGTGCCAACGCCCTGCAGAAGAGGACAGCCACCCAATGCTGAAAGGGGCTGTGTGATGTCTTCTGTTCCACCAGGGTAAGTCACTCTTCTCATCGCTCTCAGCTCACACACTCATAAACCCATCACACATCCACAGGGATCTCGCTCACTGCCAGCTCAAGGGACATCACCATTTACTCTCTCACACACACACCGTCATCTGCCCTGCTGATCATGTCCTCATCCCATCCACGGCACCACTCACCACCCACACCTACCAGGCATCCTTCTCACCTGGCCTGGCAGGTGTTCTGTATACGCTCTCTCCATCTGTCTTCGTGCAAGACAAGCTGGCACACGATAAAAGGGAGAGGTTGCAATCTGCTGGAGGAAAGCCCATCATCAAGGTCCTCCCGGACTTTGAAACTAGAGTTATCAGCTGGCCGGCGAGGATCTGGACCATTCCTGTGCTGACGGTGAGATCGGCGCTGCTCTACCAAGTGGGAATCCAGCAGTGCAACATCCATCAGGCAACCATGCTGTGAGTGAATTCCCCTGTTCCGCAGTCCCCTGCTATGCACTAATTATCTCTCCTTGCTTTCACAGGTAAATCTGGGAAGCAGCTGAGGGGGTCCATGAGCCAGGTCCTCAACGCTAGCCCTGAAGACACCTCAGAAGAAGAATCTGATGACACCCTAATTGAAGACCCATCACAGCGCTCACCCACACCCTCTACCTGCGCAGAGACACACACCTCAGTGGGACTTAGTTCTAGAATTGCCTCAGGGTCACAATCTGGTGAGCACATTGCATTGTCTGATCCACAGCAGCCGGCGGCAGGGACTTCCCAGGTTTCTGGCACTGGGAGGACTGCTGGAGGCCAGAAACCTGCTGAATTTGAATCAGATGAGGAGCTTCTGGACTTGGTCATACCTCAGTTTCTGCAGCTGCAAAGGCAAGCTCAGGAACATCAGGAAGGGATGTCCACTGCACTCCTCAGATTACAAGGCACGAGGCAGGAGTCCGTCTACCTTCAGTCTGAGGTGATAGCACTGGCATGCCAACGCACTGAGGTCAACACTGGTAGGATGGGAGCACCATGGAGACCTTGGTCTAGGACATTGGTTCTAAACTGCTGCGCGGGCTCAACTCCATCACTGACGCCACAGTTGGCCTCCAACAGTGTCAATGTGAGAGGGGTGTGGGGCAGCTCGATCTCACCCCAGTTTTCTCTTCTCCTCAAGGAGTCAGCCAGGTGCCCTCGGGCACCCATAGGGAGGAGGACCATCAGCTTGACACCCCAGGGCCATCCACCCAGGTGACTCTCGGAAGGTCCGGCCGATCCAAATCCCCCTTCCTGTGACCCCTGCAGCTCCAGAGCGCAAGCAAGCTGCCCTCGGCTGGACAGGAGTCAGATGTTCACAGATGCTATGTGAAGATCCATGGAATGTCCTCACTGCATCTCGTCATTCATCCTCCACAAATCTTGCGGCTCTGAGAGCCTCACAAGCACACCTGCCTTGTTTGGCCAGTGCGATGGCCTCATTGTTGGCATCCTCACCTTCGAAGGTCTCATCATCGTCATCCCCTTCGATATCCTCCTCATCGGAAGAGACATGCAGATCTTCCATCCCCTCTTCAGCCAGGTCCTCCCTCTGTTGCAGCACCTAATTGTATAGTGCGCAGCAAGCTACGATGATATGTGACACCTTCTGAGCACTGTACTGCAGTGCTCCACCGGACCTGTTAAGACACTGGAACCTCATTTTCAAAATGCTTATGGTTTGCTCCTTTGCTGAGGATGTAGGAATCATGGACGCTCCCTGGGAATCGTGCGCAGATCTATAGGATGCGTTTGTGGTGGTCGCTTACTAGCTGAACATTCAGCAAGTGGGAGCTCTTATGGTTGATGTAGTTGACTGCTTGTTGCTATGGAGGTCTAAGTGCTACGTGAGTGCAGTCGATGACACCCTGCACTGTGGAAAACCTGAGATCTGCACAAATCCCAGATCTCTTGCTTCCTGGCTTTCCTGATCCTGGGTGAAATGCACAAAGTTCTGTACCCTTGCAAAGATGGCGTATGTGGCCTCCCAGATACACTTGTGCTTAGAGGCTTGTGAATCCTCCACAGGACCCCGTAGAGCCCTGGAAGGAGGCACTGGCATAAAAATTGAGCGCCACAGTCAATTTCACAGCATCTGGCAGTGGATGCCCTCCATGTCACCATTAGCCAAATCCTGCAGCAGGTGCCATATGATTGACTAGTCCCATAGACATGCGCAATCTTCGGCGACACTGGTTCTCAGTCACCTACAGGAATGATAGGCACCATCTATAGACTCTGGGTATAGTGAGGCACCTACTAGCGATGGCTCGCTGTAGACCATCAGCTGCATGCTCAGCAGGCTCCTCCCTTTGCTGAGCCAGGCACCTCTGCCACTCTCTTCTTCTTCTCTGCTCTCTATAAGCCATGAGGCATCCCGCTAAATCACCAGGCTCCATGATTCTGATGTTCTCCTCCTGCAGGGTCAAAGAGAGAGAGGTGTGGGTTAGAATAGGTGTACTAAAAACTTATTTTGGTTAAGTCTGAAGGCCCCTTCATGCATACAGGACAGTGCTGGCCATCACTTAGATGACTAGTGTGTGCTGCACTCATTGGTTGCCCGAAACCCCACCCACCTCCTCCCCACTCCATTTGACTGATTGGCGACAGCTTCAGCCACTGGACTGCATGCTGTGCTATCAGCTCCAGTGCAGGCATTCTCCTAACCCACACTGTAAGGTTGTGCTATTAGCTTGAGTCATGATGGATACTGGTCCCAAACCCTTAATAAAGACATTGCGAGGGGCTGTGAGCACCTCCACCAGTGACTGCACCATAGCCACCTCTCACAAGGGGATTGTACAACTTGCCCAGTCGGCCAATTGTTCTGCTGCCCCCTAAAACACACATTAATTTGCAGTCTGTGCCCGAGGGGTGAAAAGTTCTGGAGCATTTGGTGGCACTTTCATGCTTTAGCGTTGCTTGAGTGGGTAGAAAAGCATCAGAGGCACGACTCCAAGCCTGTCAATGGAGCTCAAGCTGAACGATTTTAGCAGCAGAAGAATGCTCACTTTTGACAAACTTTTCGAAGTGCGTGGCTGCTTCCCTTACCCCTCCCACCCCGCCCGCCCACCACCCCCCACAACCCCGGCTTCTGCTTGAGTATATCCTTCAGTGCGTGCTGACATTCCCCCCCCCCCCCCCCGCCACCCCTCTCCCCACCGCCCCCCCACCCCAGCCACGCCGTTCTGAGGTCATGCTGGCTTCAGCAGTAAATTTGATGTGGGGGGATGATTCCAGCGAGCTGAACTTATAATGAGAGGATGAAGTATTGAAATTAGGTCCCCAACATGCGGCAGCAGCTCGCCTTTGACTGTGGAGCAGATGATCACAAACTGGTTTCACAATGGCATGAAACTGATTCTTGGTCTTCTCATCATATTGCCCAAGACAGACAAAACTGATGTCCCTTTACGCCCCATCTTATGTATAACTGGTTTTGCACAACATGAATTCAGCAAATGTTTGGGCAAACTGTTAGAACCAGTTTTGACCAAGTTATCCACATACGCGGTGATGGATTCCTTCACATTTGCGAAGACCATACAGGACTTACATTTCAATAGCAATGCTGTGTCCATGTGGTCGTTTGACATTGCTAGCCTATTCACCAATGTTCTACTTAAGGAGCGCTATATCATGGTGATCTAGAACTGCCAGCATTGTGAATCAATATTCATTGAACTTGTGAATTCAGCAACTCACGCAGTTGAGTTCAGTTTTAATGACACCACGTATGCCCAAATAGATGGTGTTGCCATGTGATCCCCCCTAGGCCCAGCTCTTGAAAACATCTTTGTTGAGTTCGATGAGAAGCGTGTCTTTGATTGACTGACACCTAACCTCCCACCACTCGCATATTTCCGATGTGTAGATGGTACATTTGCTATATTTAAATCTGCAGCTGCATGAAACAATTTCCTTACCGTCTTAATGGGCTGCATCCTACACTCAAAGCTCACCTTTCAAATGGAGCAGTCAAATGAACTCCCCTTCCTTGATGTACTAGTTGAGAAATCTGCTAGAGGAGTCTCTATCATGGTCTACTGCAAGCCTACCTTCACTGGTCAATATATGCATTGGACGTATTACAGTTCCACACGCTATAAGATTGGTCTTATCGGCAAGCTTATAAATAGGGCCCGAGCTATTTGCTCACTGTGCAAGCTTGAAGCTGAACTGGGGCATCAAAGACATCCTGCTCCTAGTGGCTACCCTGATCAGATCATTTCACGCTGTATATCACGCTAAACCCATGAACAGGTCCAAGGCTGTCACTTTCAACTCTGAAAAGTGCCCAATCTACCTCAGATTACCCGGGAAGGGAAAGGCATCTCAAATATTTGAGCAACAGGTGAAACAAGCTGTTTCACGCTGCTCCTATGCAATAGCAATGAGTGGTATTTGCCATTAACAGGATGCTGCCATCAAGCCAAAAAGACATTCTGCCTTTCACACAAATGAGTAACGTGGTATATGAATTTCAGCGCCAGTGTGATGCTGGGTATCTAGGTCGTATATCTCAAAGATTGACGGATCATATCAAACAGCATGTCCCTGCTACTGTGCACAATGGGCAGGGTGCAGACTGTGCTTGGAAAACTCAAAACACAGTGTCCAACATTAGGTGTGATTCTGCAATTGGACATTTGTTGAATAATTTTCAGTGTGCGAGGAATGACGCTGATGACCATTTTAAGGTTGTCAGTCGAGCTCACAGTGTGGCACATTTGCGTGTACTGGAAGCTACGTATATTAATACACAGAGCTCTGTTCTCTGCAGACAGCAAAAAATGTACACACAATGCGCCTGTTTCAGCGAAACAAAATAAGTGACAGCCATTTGCTGACTCATTCCTCCGGGCAAAGCCTTGACCAAATTTCAAACAGTGCTTAGCAGTTAACTGTCAGTCAATATCACTGGTGCATTCTCCATGGCAATGCCTCTTGCCAACCAATCAGCACTCTCTTCAAACACAGTATAAATTGTTATAAAAACAGAAAATGCTGGACAGAGAAACAGAGTTAATGTTTCAAGTCCGCATGACTTTTCTTCAGAGCTCTTCAGTTCTGAGGTGAGTCATGCAAACTCGAAACGTTAACTCTGTTTCTCTCTACACAGATACTGTCAGACCTGCTGAATTTTTCCAGCATTTTCTGTTTTAATTTCATATTTCCAGCATCCACAGTATTTTGCTTTTATCTTACAGTATAAATTGTTGTTTTCCCCTTATATTATATTCTTCCGAAGTGTCCTGATGAGTGCAAGATGAAAAGCTTCGACATGTCTCTTTTTCCAGCAATACTCACCTTCTGTGCTACCAAACGACTACACGAGATTCTTGTTGCTAATTAGTATGCCGGATCAGAGATTGGAGCACTGAGCTAGGTCAGGTCCCGCATGTCATTCATACCTTCTTAGCCTCTGGGGGATTCCAATGTTAAGTCTCAGGGATGCTTTAGTCTCAGATCACCTGCTTGGTCACCAGCTGTGTCTGTTAGTGCCTCAGATACAAGGCTGCATCAGTGGGGTTAGTGGGGTAGAAGCCACTATAGACCATTATAGTTGATATTGGTTACAGTTTGTGAGCTTCACTATGTTCATTTATTATTCATTAATCTATTTGATTTATCATTTCAGAGAGAAGGATGAAACAATTATGGAACCTGAGACTCAATGCTGCCTTTTTGAGGGTTATAATACAATGGAGGAGGAGAGGAAGGGAGAGGTGATGCTGAGTGCAGCTTCAGGAGGAGGCCCTGCCTGAGGTCCAGGGGTGCAACAGCAAGAACCAGGTTCAGGAGGATGGACCCAGACAATGGAGGCGACTTGCCAGACCTAGGGTATACCGAAGAAGACTCTCCGGTTGACAGATGAGTGAGAGACAATGCCGCGCATGCCTGCATTTGTCCCGAGCTCTGGGAGATCACATCTACCACATTCTTCGTGCAGTCCTAATCCCCTGTGGAGTGGGAGGTTATCCCCTGCCAGTGGCTTTGAAAGTGACTGCCGCACTCAATCTCTTTGCCTGCAGGGATTCACAGGGGACCAGTGCATCTCACAATCCACTATACATCGATGCATAAAGGAAGTCATAGAAGCCCTCTACAGCAAGGCACATCACTACATTAGGTTTACACTCAATAAAGATAGCCAAGCTGCAAGATTCAATGCAGCTAGCTCAGACTTCCCAAGTGTGCAGGATGCAATCAACTGTACCCATTTGGCTTTAAGGGGTCCAAGCAGCCCCTAATGTTATCAATTGTAAAGGCTTTTATTCAATCAATGTTCAACTGGTGTGCAATCATCGGAAGCACATAATGCACGTTTGTGCCAGGTATCCTGGGAGTTGCCGCGGTGCATATCTGAGACACTCCCTGGTGCCTCACATATTCGAAGGGCCTGAGCGTCCACAAGGATGGCTGCTTGGGGTTAAGAGGTACCCACTGAAATGCTGGCTGGTGACACTGGTGCGCCGGCCTCAGAGTGCACTCAGAGGGGAGGACAACGCAGCTCACATCTCCAAATGGTCCCTGAGCAGACCATTGGCAATCTGAAGATACTCACCAGATGTCTGGACCACTCAGGTGGCACACTGCAGTACACTCCTGACAGGGTTTCCTGCATCATCAGTGTGTGCTGCCGCTTTACAACCTGGCACTGCAAAGAGGTGATCCCTTTCCAGATGGTGAAATGGAAGAGGGTGGGAGCTCCTCGGAGGATGAAAAACAGGAGGTTCAGGAACATCAAGAGGGTGATGAGAGTCAGCTTTCACAGGACACATCATTGAGGAAGCAAGACGTGGAAGATGTGGCCGTGCCACTTTAATTGCCATCAGGTTCCAGGAGGAGTAAAGTGAAGACAAGGGGAGGTGGGCACATTTCTCCTGTCCCTTAATGCCAATGCATTGAAAGGGGTGTCCAACCAGCCACTTCGAGAGTAACATCAGCATTCACACTTGCCACTTGCACCTTCTAGCCTCATGATTCACCAGGTCATGACCAGGCGATGCACCCTGTATGAGCTGGCTTTGGGAAATAAGATTCAACTCAACACCGAGAATGCAGCAAAGACTTACTTGATGCAGTCGTCTCCACATTAATGAGAAACTACAGTAGCCAGTGAGATGAGGACATGGTTGGGATATCCTCCTCCCATCCAGGTCTTGTCCTTTGGCACTACCACTGAGGAGATACAACTGCCGCTAATCCCTCAAGGCTTCTGAGCTGCCCTCACTGGTGTTTTGTGAGGAAGAAGGGTTGCAGCGCATTAATCACACATTTCCAGTAAAGATTTTAACACATCTCCCTGACATCACACAAAGGTGCAGAAACTATCTTCAGTGAGGCTGACATTACATGAATGTGAATTTCACAGAGGGATACCTCTGAAACCTCAGTAAAATGGATTGCGCAGAACTGGAAGTGAAGGCAAAGTGAAGGCTTCTAGTTAAAGCAGGTTTGTGCATTTTAAGATGGTCATGTGTGATCTGTTCTGATTCAAGGGAGGGTAAAACAGGCAGTAGAGGATTGGCCACCCATTAGTGCACCCTGTCCAAAGCTCCTATCTCTTGCCTTCATTGGTGTGCAACTAGCAGTCCATCCACCACCACCTATTGTGCATGTCAGCCAAAGCTGAATCCCTCCCCCAATGCTTACCCCTTAGCCTCCAGTCAATTTGAAATGCATGGGACCATTACTGTACGTGGTCTTTAGATAAATTCTCAAAATGCATTGCAAATCTCAGTACCAAAATACAACATTTTTATTGCATTTTATTACAAAAAAAGGAAATAAAGTGCCTTTTTAATAACACCATACAGTTACAAGATTAACATACAAAACACTAAACAGGCACATTTGTTGCTTTGTGTTATCTCTAAGGCTTGGCAGTCTCTGGAACCATTTTCTACTGAGTTTATTTAAATGCAGACTACGAAAGTGTAAACTGTCATTTGTATCATATAATTTTAAAAGACAGGTTTCTCCCCTTCCCTATTTATTTATATTCCCATTGAGTGTACAACAAGTGGGTTCATTCAGACAGATCCAAGCATACACACACTCCATGCTTAAGTACTGACCTAAGTCTCACTGTTCTCACCCCAAGTGCAGGTTGAATGCTTTTTAATAAAAAAAAATTACAGGTCAGTGATAACATTTTTCTTATTTAATAACTGGATTGTAACCAGTATAAACCATATGCTTCCAAGGTTCTGAACCCATACAAATTAGTCACATTATTATTATTAATAATAAGTAACTTTGGCATTCCGCAAAACATGCCTATGATAAATCCTTAAGAATTCTTGCATTTATCTGGCATCTTACTATGTCCCCAGGACATCTCAAAACACTTTACAACCAAAGGGTTAAATTTGAAGCGTCTTTACATAAATTTAAGTTGATACTATGGGTAAATGTTGACGTTTACACATCTGGAAAGTCTCAGAGCATCTTCGGGTGCTCAGCTGGACTTTAGTGTTCCAAACTGAACAATCCTCCTCTGACTTCATTCTCAACAATCCCAGTTCCCTATTTTCCATTTTAAATCATAACTAACACGTACTATTATTACAGCCACACTGAAACACACAATATTAAAAATGTTATTCATTTCAAAACATGCTATTACAGACTTCACAAGTATAAAGTACAATCATGTTTTTGAACCAACATTAAAAACATTTTAAAATACATTTTGTGTTTGGTTGTTGCTTTCTGCTATCATTAGATTGTAAAAACATACACATAAAAGGAGAAACTTCTCCCAAGAAGCTAACTGGATTCCTTTTCCCCCCTTATAAATAGTTAAGACTGCCAAGCCTTACATCTAATTTAAGACTACTAAGCCTATGTCTAAGTTAAGACTGCCAAGCCTACGTCTAACGTGAGACTGCCAAGCCTATGTCTAACACAGTGAAAAACGATGAAGTTAAGACTATTTTCTCCTGAAACTATTATATTTCTAGAGCAATTTGGTTTACAAAAGGCAAATAAACTTCAGCAACGAAACACTTAACAGCATAAGAATTCCACCTGCAGAAGGGAAAACATCACAATTTACAGAAAATACACAAAATACAATCAATACAATATTTACAAGACAAGTGCAAAAAGCCCAAGAACTTAAATGGCAATGTGCAGTCACTAGTACCCAACACAAAGATTTTATACATAGTGCATAGGAATTCAGGTAACAACTATTACCAGTTGGAGATTTATGGTTTGTGTGTAACTTCTTAATATTGTATAATGAGTGTCGTACCTTAGAGAATTATTACAAGTATTTCTTACTAAAATTGTGTTTAAATGTACTTACATAAAATCTTATTTTAATCTGCAGCAGGTAACATGAGCTTTTTTTTTAAAAAAAGGACTTTGTCAAATATTTACTATAAAAAGCTGACAACACAGTACATTGCATGCACACTGATTAAAGCAATACTTTCGGGCCAATAAAGAACAGATTTAACTCCCAGTGGAGCTTGGTGTTACGGCGATAATATAATCTGTTGTTCAAAACTCCTGTCACGTTTTTCGAGTTGCTGTTCAGGAGGAAATGTCACTATCATTAAACTAACAGCTCTTACTTCAACCCGGTAGCCTATAGCAACAGAGTTCTAGCACACATGCCTAATTAGTCGGATGTGCTGAAACTGGGGTGGGGGAGGGGGCTATTTGTGATGCATTGAAACCTGCAAATAAACTCCAGCTGGCGAAAGCAAGGTGGATATATAAGGGGAATAGGAATGGAAGGATATACTGATGGTGTTGGATGAAGCAGGGTGGGAGCAGGCTTGAGTAGAGCATGAACACCAGCATGGACTTGTCGACCCAGAGTGTGTAGGCAGAGCAACAATACAGGTCAGCCATAATCTAACCGAATGGTGGTAAAGGCTCGATGTGCTGAATGGTCATCTCCTGTTCCTATGTTTCGGTGCTGCAAATTTCAACTTACTAAGCTTTTCATATAATTGAGCGAGCTATCAATGTGCACACAATAGACTGTATACCATAATTTAAAATGTTATGCTTCATGAAAAATAGCTCTTTTACCATACTGGGTTGCCATTAAAAAGCTGCTATTACAGCTTGGTGTCACAACATCAAGATCTTTACCTTTTTAATAAAATCCGCATAATTCCCAACAATATTAAAAATTTGGTAAAGATCTATTTTCTTTATACTTGGTGTATTTTCACACCATCTTTAGCACAGCTTGCAATACTAGTTCCGTTGTTACCTACACCTACACAACTTCACTTTAATATGGGAACCGTGAAAACATTTGCCTTAAAGATCAGTCTTGTTAGAAAGAAAACAGAAACAAATTGTGAGTCAAAGTGTAATGATGGAAGAAAACATCAGCTGGAGACTCACATTTATATTGTACCTCAGTGATTCTAAGTGTATCCTCTTCATAAAAACTAATTCACAGAATCCCACCATATGTTTGTACATATTTCCCTCCCAGCAAGTTGGACCTTAAAAACTGCTACAGTAATGTCAGTGCTTAATAGTTGATGCTGTGCGGGTAATACTAACATTTCATCAACATCAATATGCCCCTGCTAAGATTGACGTGCTGTTGTAGTTTGCCAAATTAATTTGCATTAAAATCCCCATTTATACCAAGTGACTTATCCAGAGTTACTTGGATTTTTCTTTCAATCAACACTGCTGAGTAACAGAAACTTGAAGCCCATGTTATGTGAGCTCATCCTGAAAAGGAAACAAAGAAATTGGACTGTTCGTCCAGAGACACAGTCTTATCCAATGAAAAACTGGGGCCCTGACAAAGTGTTTTAAGATCTGGTCAACATTTGTATTTCACCAGGACTTTATGGTCAAATATGTGTCACCTAAAGCAGATCTACTCTCCTTAGATAGACTCTTGAGTACCTTACCTTGAAATTCCTGTCCTGTGTAGAATCTGCCCCACTCCTATGTTTAGCTACTAGTGCTGTACTTTGTCACTATTAAATTAACAAATAAATTGACCTCTTGTTAACACAATGGAAACAGTCTCCAGCTCACTATGCACATTTGATCACAAACTCAATAGCGCATTTTAACCAAGTCTCTGACCGCCTCTTTTCCTACATTGTTCCTCCATGAAATGCTTTGGGACATTTTGCCATTACAAAAATGCAAACTGTTGGTTATAATCGTGGAGCCTTCCCAACGTATCCTTAGCCCCAGTTTACAACATTATACTCATCTTTCCTCCAAATTGGACCAGATTAAACAAACTGGTTTCTCCCAATTTGAATAACATTACAATTTTACTGGCTCAGCTGGGATGTCACATTTTTGGCAGCTGCGTCAGTTCTTCACCTGTTCAATTTTAAGAACATCACAAATGAACCATGAATGTATTCTCTAAACACAGGAGCTTGATTATCCGAATATATGTGGGCAAACCAATTTTTTTATTGCCTACGTAAGTAGCACCTTACTACACTACATCAAAAGTCCATTATACTTAGTTATGTTATCGATTAGACATTAAAAAAATTATTTTGTCAGTTTATATGGAAAGCATCAGTCAAATTTTCAAGTTTTTTTAAACCACGGGATCATTTTTGTCACATCTTCCCCCTCCCAAAAGATTTACTACAAGCTATAATTAAATGGAGAAATGCTTTTTGTTTCTGTACATTTCTTGCAACCTACATTATGATACCTCTCTGCAGAAAGTCATCAAGTCTGTACATTTCACATCAAGGAAAAGGGTTTGAACAGATTTCCTGTACTCACATAGGACACAAGGTGTGAAGCAGTCACTGCGGGCAACTAGTGACTGCTGTAAAATGACAGTGCTTTATGTGATACTTGCTACATATCATGTGGTCAGTAGGACCACTTATCAGCAGCCGCTATGGTCCCCTCGGATTGTAAGCTCCAATTCATTTGGCACAGGGCCTTACTGTATTTCCATCCACTGAAGTCTTGTGATTATCCCCAAACCCCCCCCCCCCCCACCACCACCACTTCACCAACTCCACCTCCCCCCACCCCACCCCCACTGCCCGCTGAATGAAAATGGAAAGCCAAAGTCATGTACCATGAGCCCAGAATTGCCAACAGATTGGGGAAAGTTGTCAACCGATGAATCATGCGCTGTTCCGTGCTGTTTTGGCTGATGGTCACAGACACACATGTTTACTATAAGCTCAACTGCCACACCAATAACCATCCATGCATGTGGTTTACATACTGAAGAGATAGTCTAAATGGCACAGTAAAACAGTTTTAAGTCTTTTAAGCTGCCGAGCTTTACGCTTCTCAATTTCGTGTGGTTGGTCCCTTTTAGGAAGGCTACAGTCGGTGCTGTGGTTTGACCTCACTCTGCCATTTCACATTTCACACTACAGAATCTTTGATTTCAGAACCAATCCTCACCCTCGGTTGGGGGCAATGAGCAGAAATCTCCACGTATAAGTTTTTTTGATTAATTTGGTTGTTTGGTGACTCGGGGTATCCAGAGTCCTTGTCATTGAGAGTGTTTTCCAGCACAGGTGTACTGCAGATATGGTTGTCATTCAGACTCTGGTAGCCTTTGTGATGCTCGGAGGCTGCTACTTGCACAGGGTTTCCATTTAAAGGCAGGCTTTCGTGTGGGATCTCAATCTTCCTTTGTTTCTTTTGTTGTATGCTCGAGCACTCACCGTCTTTAATCAACGACTTCATTTTGTCTCTGTTCCGATACAAAAAGACCAGGGACGAGACCGCAAGTGTTAACCCGAAGACCACGCTCACTGCTACAAATTCAGTCCAGTAGTTCTTGCTGTTGGTGTGTTGAGGAAACCGGCTCTCACTGCTGAGCGGATTGATAATGACCCCATTCCTTTCATTCATTACTGGATTGGACTTCCTCGAAGCATGCAAGGTCGTGGCCTCTGGTGATGCATCCAATTTCAGGCAGTAGTTTGCAACCAGCAGCTGAAAGTCTTCTTCTACTGCCCAGCACTCATAGACACCCAGAGGCTCCGCAGCTGCAATAATTCCACCGTCGGGAAGCACCATGAAATTGGCATCTACGGCAGCCCCATTGTACTTCCACTTCCTGGTGGCAAAGTTTGACTGCACTTTGCATGGCAACACCTTGAAGCTGTTGGGTGACACAGCGACGGTCTCACAGGTGATGGGACCTGTTTACCAGGGGGGGAAAAAAAAAATCATTAATACTTCATATTAAAATGCACACTTCAAAGGAATGGACTTTTGAAAACAGAATAGAAGCACATCCCACCCAATGTGGAAACAGCTGAGGCATAGGGATTACAAATGGTACATTTTTTTCCTTACATTTCAACTGTGACTACACATCAAACGTAGTTCTCTGGCTGTGAAGTGCTTTAGGACCTCCTATGGTCAGGAAAGGTGCTATAGAAATGCAAGTCCTTTCTTTTACACTGAACAGTTAAAATGTGCTGAAGCTAGTGGAAAACATAGAACTGAGAATCAGTCTAAGCATCTTCTGGCCTATTTTGATTACGGTCATTTTTCTTGATTTTAAATACATTTGTTCTATCTACAAATGAACAAGTGTCTATTTAACAAGATAGGGTCTGTACTTGAATTGTTATTGACCAACAAACAGACAGGTCAAACTACCTCCAGCCAGGTCGATGGATGTGCACGGACAGTCTTATCCTCACTGCAAATTCCAATCTATCCATTTCAATAGATACAAAACTGTGGGACGTGTGCGTGACACAGTCCAATACACACAGGCAACATGCATTCGGCAAACTGAGTCCCACAGTTTACACCCCGAGTGCTGATTTCAGAATCAGTGGTTACTTAGAACTGAGGAGTTGGTAAATATGAGGAAAGACTGAATAGGCCAAGGCTCTTTTCCAAAGAAAAGGGAAGGCTGAGCGATGATCCAATAGAAGTCTATAAAATTATGAAGGGATTCAATAGGTCAGACATAGAGTTTCCACCTTCAGGGAAGACCAGAACTAAGGGTCACAGATACAAGATAGTCACCAATAAATCAAATAGGGAATTCAGGAGAAGGGTCTTTACCCAGTGGTCAGAATGTGGAACTTGCGATCACATTGAGTCCCTGAGGCAAATCGCATGGATGCAATGGAGGGGAAGCTGGACAAATATAGGAGGGAGACAGGAATAGAAGGACATGTTGACAGGATCAGATGAAATAGGGTGGGAGGAGGCTCATGCAGAACATAAACACTGGCAAAGACTGCTCAGGTCGAACGTCCTGTTTCTATGCTGTACATTCTCTGTAATTCTAAGTAATTGCCATTGTAACATTGTAGTTGGATTGTAGTGGGATTTTAATGCATGCAACATCAGTATCCAGCTCTTGAATTAAACACTTATACACCGACTGTCTCCTTATTCACATAGGGAATTTTTCTGGGACAGCATGTCCCAAGCTCCCAATCTCTACCACCTAGAAGGCCAATTAAGGGTTGCAAGCACCTGGGAACACCACCACCTGAAAGCTCTCCTCCAGGTCACACACCATCCTGACTTAGAAATATATCATCATTCCTTCATCGTCACTGGGTCAAAATCCTGGAGCTCCCTACATCACACGGACTGCAGCGGTCCAAGAAGATGGCTCACCACCACCTTCTCAAGGTCAGTTAGGGATGCACAATAAATGCTGGCCCTATCAGCGATGCTCACATTCCATGAATTAATTAAAGAAAAGAACTTTCTTCAGAGGTCCAGTGTATTCCTGAGAGTGTAGTCTACACTTTTCACTGCTTCATACAGGACAAACAAGTGAAAAAAAATAGATAGCTGAAGATAATGCTGCTCTTTATTGGAAATTTATGAGTCAAAATCCTTTGGCTGAATATACATTGATGCTGAAGAAAAAAATGCTGTAATCTAAGGAATAGCTAACAACAGTTTACATTTACATCACAGGATCAGAATAACAGAATAGTTACAGTGCAGGAGGAGGCCATTCAGCCCATCATGTCTGCACTGGCTCTCTGAATGAGCAATTCACTTAATTCTCCCGTCTTCTCCCCATAACCCTGCACATTCTTCCTTTTCGGGTAGCAGTCCCAATTCCCTTTTGAATGCCTCAATTGAATCTGCCTCCGCTACACTCTCAGGCAGTACATTCCAGAACTTAACCATTCGCTGTGTGAGAAAGTTTCTCCTCATGTCGCTTGTGCTTCTTTTGCCAATTGCTTTAAATCCATGCCCTCTTGTTCTTGATCCTTTCACAAATGGGAACAGTTTTTCCTTATTGACTCTGTCAGACCCCTCATGATCTTGAATATCTCTAGCAAGTCTCCTCTCAGCCCTCTTTTCTCCAATGAGAGTAATCTCCAATCTCCTCTTGAATCTATCTTGATAACTGAAGTTCCTCACCCCTGGGCATGCTCATAAATCTTTTCCGCACTCTCTTCAATGCCTTCACATCTTTCCTAAAGTGTGGCACCCAGAACAGGATGCAGTACTCCAGCTCAGGCCAAACTAGTGTCTTAAACAAGTTTTACATAACCTCTTTGCTCTTGTGTTCTATGCTCTTATTAATAAAGCCTAGGATGCTGTATGCTTTATTAACCACTCTCTCAACCTGCTTTACCACCTTCAATGGCTTATGTGCATGTACACCAAGGTCCTTCTGCACCTTCTTTAGAGTTGTACTCTTTATTTTGTGTTGTCCCTCCATTGTTGTGTTCTTCCTACCAAAGTGAATTACTTTACATGTCTCTGCACTGAACTTCATCTGCTGCTTGTCCGCCCATTCCACCTACTTGTCTATGTCCTTTTGAACTACTACACTATCCTCCTTACAGTTCACAATGCTTCCAAGTTTTGCACCGTCCATAAATTTTGAACTTGTGCCCTGTACACTAAGGTCTAGGTCATTAATACATATTAGAAAGAGCAAAGCTCCTGACACCAATCCCTGGGGAACTTCACTATAAACATTACTCCAGCCCAAAAACCATCCATTAACTACTACTCTCTGTTTCCTGTACCCTAGCCAATTTCATATCCATGTTGCTACTGTCCCTTTTATTCCATGAGCTTTGCTCACAAGTCTGTTGTGCAGCACTGTATCAAATGCCTTTTGGAATTCCATATACAGCACATCAACCGCGTTGCCCTCATCAACCCTCTCTATTGCGTCTTCAAAAAACTCCAGCAAATTAGCTAAACATGATTTTCCCTTAACAAATCCATACTGGCTTTCTTCAATTAACCTGCATTTGCCCATATGACTATTAATTTTGTCCCAAATTACTGCTTCTAGAAGTTTCCCCATCACTGAAGTTAAACAGACTGGCCTGTGGTTGCTGGGCTTATCTTTGCACCCTTCTTTGAATAAAGTCATAATATTTCTCCAGTCCTCTGGCTCCATCCCTGTGTCTAAGGAAGACTGGAAAATTATGGCCAATGCCTCTGCAATTTCCAATCTCACCTCCCTCAGTATCCTTGGATGTATCACATCCAGTCCTGGTAGCTTATCAACTTTAAAGTACAGAGAGCCTATTCAATACATCCTCCTTATCAATTTTCAAGCCTTCTAGTGTCTGAACTACCTATTCTTTCACCATGACCTGGGCAGAATCTTCTTCCTTGATAAAGATAGATGCAAATTATTCATTTAATACCTCAGCTATGCCCCCTGACTCCCTGCATAAATCCCCTTTTTGGTCCCTAATCAGCCCTACTCCTCCAGTGACCACTTTTTTACTATTTATATGCCCTTGGAAGACTTTGGAATTCCCTTTTATGTTAGCTGCCAGCCTCTTTTCATAGTCCCTCTTTGCTTCCCTTATTTGCTTTATCACTTTCCCTCTGAAACTTTATATTCAGCCTGATTCACCATTGTATGATCCACCTGTCATATCCATATCTGTCACAAGCACATTTTTTCTTCTTCATCTTAATCTTTATATCTTTTGTCATCCAGGGAGCTCTGGATTTATTTGTCCTACCTTTCCCTTTTGGGAGAATATATCTTGACTGTGCCTGAACCATCTCTCCTTTGAAGATAGCCTGTTGATCAGTTACCATTTCTCCTACCAACCTTTGACTCCAATTTATTAAGCCCTGATCCATTCTTACCCCACTGAAGTTGGCTTTCCCCTCATTAATTATTCTTCCTCTGGATTGTTCTTATAAAACACCGTTCACATAGTCAAACAGCCCAAAAGCACTTCATGGGAGTGTAAAACTGACACCAAGCCAATGAAGGAATCATTAGGACAGGTGGCCAAAAGTTTGGCTAAAGAGGCAGGTTTCAAGCAGCGTCTTAAAGGAGGAGAGAGGTTTAGCAGGTATGTGGAGAGGCATAGGGAGGGAATCCATTTCTGGGACTAGGCCGCTAAGTGCATGGCTTCCAATGTTGAGGCCGAGAAAACTGAGGATGCATAACAGATATCTGAATCAGAGGAATGCAGAGATCTCAGTTGGTTGTGGGGCATGAGAAGGTTTTAGAGATGGGAAAAGGCATGACCATGAAGGGATCTGAATGCGAGGATGAGAATTTTATAACTGAGATGTTGGTGGACCTGGGGCTAATGTAGGTCAGCAAGCAAAGGACTTAGTATGAGTTGGGATGTAGAGACTGAATTTAAATGATCAGAAATGTTGTTGGGAGCAATGGACAATGGACCTGAATTACATTATTTGCAGCTATTTTAACAAAGGTTGAAATCTATTTGTTGTATTACTTTTCATCAATCAACTGATCCCAGTGGACAGCACAAAAATACTTCAGAACTTAAGGTCAGAGCAAGAAATTAAATTCCATTTAATCTGCGACTACATCCAGGTCCAAGTAAGAGTTTTACATACGAACATGCGAATTAGGAGCAGGAGGAGGCCACTCAGCCCCTTGAGCCTGCTCTACTATTCAATAAGATCATGGTTGATCTGAATATAACCCCACATTCCTGCCTACCCTCAATAACCTTTCACCCCCTTGTTAATCAAGAATTTATCTAGCTCTGCCTTAAAAATATTCAAAGACTCTTTTTCATCGCCTTTTAAGGAACAGAGTTCCAAAGACTCACAACCCTCAGAGAAAACATTCTCCTCATCTCTGTCTTAAGTCCCTTATTTTTAAAGTGACCCCTAGTTCTAGATTCTCCTACAAGAGGAAATATCCTCTCCACATCCACCCTGTCAAGACCCCTCAGGATCTTAAAGGTTTCTATCAAGTCACCTCTTACTCTTCTAAATTCCAGTGGATACAGGCCTAACCTGCCTAGCCTTTCTTCATGAGACAACCTGTCCATTCCTGGTATTAGTCTAGTAAACATTCTTTGAACTGTTTCTGATGCATTTACATCTTTCTTTAAATAAGGAGACTAGTTCTGGGAGAGATGGGGACAGATTGGGAGCCACGGCGCATTCAAGGTCCTTTGAGGGGAAAGTAAGATTGGGTATACAATGGTAGCTTGCAAGAACAGGGAGTTAAGGATGGGTTTTAATGAGGGGTGGGGTGATGGCAGCAATTTCGAATGGAAAGGGGCAATACCATAGGAAAGTAAACCTTTTACAACATCAGCTGAAATTGGGTGCTTAAAGAGAATGGGAATCCAGAACAGGAGGTGGTACCATGGACTAGGTGTTATAAGTGGGTAAGGCAGCCTCGTCGTTATGGTAGTGAACCAGCATCTTAGAGACAATGGGCAGGATTTTGCTTTCTTGGTCAGTGCCCTGACATCAGGGTCAAATGTGGGTCCTGAACCCTCACCAGGGTGGGGGGGACAGTCACTTGGCAGTGATTTTACTTAAATTGGCCAATTAGAGGTCAGAGGACATGCACGCCGATTGAGGATTGAGGATAGCGGGTGGGCTCTCAAAGCTGCCAAGCCAGTAAGAGGCCCTCCAGCATGGAAGGAGCTGGAGTCCTGCCTTTACAGGCAAGAGACTGAGAAGGTGCCTCCATCTCAAGGTGCTCTCTTAGCAATTTTTCAAACGTCTGAAGAGAAAATGGCCACAGCTGCTGGGTCACCATTGTGGAGGGGAAGCCCACCTATAGGGTCCTCCACAGCTGCAGCTTTGGCCAGATAGGTGGACAGAGCCTTAAAAGCATCCTGGGGCTGGCCCCCTGGGGTACTGCCAGGAGGCCACCTCCAGGCAGTTGCTGTGCTCCCCTCGCATGGTGGGGGTGTGGGGAAGGGGGAAGGGGGAAGGGGAGTGCGTGCAGTAGGCTGACTGGAAAATTCCAGTTGGCCTCTGATAAAACCCTGCCACAGTAATTTAGGAAGTTAAATTGAATAAATCTGGTAAATGAACCAAAAACGAACAACAAAGTGCAGAGTTTCCAAGGAAAGTGGACCTGGTTCATTCATCTCCTTCAGGGAAGAGCACCTGCTACTCCTCCCTGGTCTGGCCTACACAGGACTCCAGTTCCGTGGTCATTGACTGTTCATGTTCTCAGGGGAGTTAGGGGTAGACATACATACTGTCTCACCAGAGTTGCTCAATCTCAAATACAAATAAAATTAAGTGCTCCTAGGGGGCATGCAGGGAAAAGACTAGAGACAGATGGAAAAAGAGAAGGGCATTAGAGGTAGTTGCAAAGAGATAGTACAAATACAATGGGCAGAGTGGCCTCCTGTAGTGCTGGCAACAACCTAATGGCTCTACTTCCCTTCAGGCTTTATAGTTTTCCACTTGTCATCACTTTCAACAATCAGCTTCTCAAGTTCAGGAATCCAATGCAGCAACATTATTCATTCCTCTCTGAATTTTAACAGCCTAATCTTCACCTCCTGTCAGCCGCTGTTCCTTGTCAAATTCTATTGCTGTGCACAACCAGTTTCTTCAATGTGTGGTACCTTTTCACCTAGATCATGGTCTGTGCGGTTTCTTCCAGGCTGCTGAATGGCCAGACACAGCTCAGCAGGAACATTGCTGTCAACCTCCGATGAAAATTAGTCTGATGAATCCAAGTAAAAATAAATCCTACAACTGCTGGAAAATTGAAATGTAAACATTTGCTCTTATGCAAAAAAAAGCTGGGAGCAAGAGTTGGCCATTCAGCCCCACAAACCTGCTCTGCCATTCAGTACAATCATGGCTCAACATCTACCTCAACCCACTTTTAAAAAATTCATTCATGGGATATGGGCGTCACTGGCTAGGCCAGCATTTATTGCCCATCCCGAATTGCCCTTGTTCAGAGGGCTTTTAAGAGTCAACCACATTGCTGTGGGTCTGGAGTCACATGTAGGCCAGACCAGGTAAGGACAGCAGATTTCTTTCCCTAAAGGACATTAGTGAACCAGATGGGTTTTCCCATGCACTCCCCATATCTCTAAATTCTCTGAATGCCAAGAAATCTATCACTCTCCGTCTTAAATATGCTCATTGATTTAGCATCCACAACCCTCTTGAGTAGGGAATTCCTAAGATCCTCAACATTCCAAGTGCAGAATTATCCCTTCATCTCAGTCCTAAGTGGCTGAGCCCTATCCTGAAACCATGACCCCTAGTTGTAGACTCTCTGGCCAGGGTTAAGAGCCTCCTAGTTTCTATCCTTGCAAACCCTTGAAGTGTTTTATCCATCTTACTGAAATCACTTCTTGTTCCCCTAGGCTTCAGAGAATATGGCCCATTCTACTCAATTTCTCCACATTGTTCAGGAACTAATCCAGTCAATCCGAGGTGGGACCTGGTTCCATCCTTTTTCTTCATAATGAAATTGGGCGTGGGACGGGGGGGTGCGGGGGGTGCGGTGGGGGTAGGTACAGTTTATATGAACCCCAAAATGGACAGTCAGCTCGTTGAGTACAGGGCCATGGAAGCCTGATTGATCTTATCAACCAAGTTTTGCTTTCATAATTCTTCCTAGAGTCCTGTTCAAAGCTGACCAGATCCACTATCTGTCCATCAGGTGGCAGGGGGAATATGGCATAAAAACAGAAAGTGCTGGAAAACGTCAGCGGGTCTGGCAGCCTCATTGGAGAGAGAAACAGAGTTTACATTTCGAGTCCAATCTAACTCTTCTTCGGAACTGATAATGTGGCAGTGGGAGGCTGCGGCCAGGGATATATGGGGACGACCCCATGAGCTAGCTGAGGGGAGAGGGAAGCACTGGAGATAATCAGGAGGGTGGTGGACTGGAGCCTGGGGCGAGGGAGGTTAAGAAAAACCTCCTGCAGAGGCCTAGAGGCCCATTCGTGCCCTTCTAGCCTTCAAGGACACTGAAAATAACCTTTTAAAAACTGACCTGCCTGGAACACTTCTGGTCCACAGTTCACCCCTCAACAGAAACTGATCTACATATTTAAACAGCACCAAACTGCCCTGCTGAGGGACAGTCCTGTCACCTTTTCAAAACAGCAGGTTAATATTGGGGCATGGTGGAAAGGCAGTGGGATCTGAGTGGGTAAGTGGCTGCCCTCATTTTAACTACCCTGCCCACCCAGCCCAGGTCTGTCAGGCAGGTTGGGTGTAAATTTGGGGCTCTAAATGCTGGAAACAGAGAAGAGAGCAATCAGCTTCTGTAAGGGGAAATGACAGGTTCAGGTGTGGAACCTTCATCAGAATGGGAAATTGGAAGAGAAATGCACCTCCTTTATGACTTCTACCTGCTGACCTCTTCCTCAACCCTTCCTCTGTTTATCTAGTCCTGCTAAAGAGCTGATGTAGGGGGCTAAGCTCCCAACTTTAACCAATCCTTTCTCTTGGACATTGACGGGCCTGTTATATACATTCTGCTGGCAGTTCTGGGGGCGGGGGGGAGGGGTGTGGGGTCTACTTGGAGCACTGCATTTCAGAATCACAAAAACGTGTACAAATGCTGAGGGGCAGATGGTTGACCCAGATGTGTAGGAGGCAGGTCAGTTTTTAAAAGATTTTGACCCCTGCATGCCCCTGCTACTCTATATCCAGGGTTCCTTTCCAGGTATTGATCACTCTTTGGGATTAGTTTTCACCGGGGAAAACAGGGCCATACCTCCCATTAGCCCCAAAGCCCCCTGCAGCTTTCACTGGGACTACTGCAGCGTGCGCAAAGAACTTCCCTGGAACATACAGTTGGTCTCTTTTCCCATGCAAATCAAAGCCTAAATGAGGTAGTTAGGACCTCGCTTGCAATGTTAAAGAACACATAGGGTAAAATTTTTAGCTCGGCGGGCAGGCACACGCCCGACTCGGCCGAGCGTAAAATGACAAGCGAT
This sequence comes from Carcharodon carcharias, assembly GCF_017639515.1. Lineage (NCBI taxonomy): Eukaryota > Metazoa > Chordata > Chondrichthyes > Lamniformes > Lamnidae > Carcharodon > Carcharodon carcharias. Next base: position 13,294,219 of record NC_054492.1, on the reverse strand, counting down.
GATGTCGGGCGGGCGTCCCAACATCATTGGATATTTCGGTCGGTGGGCGCGTGCCGGAGTCGGCAGCTCGTCCGCCGACAATTAAAATGCCTGTCAAGGCTATTAAAAAGTTAATTGAAATAAATTTTTTTGCTGCCTGTGCAACCTTACAGTTGGCGGGCAGGCGAAAAGGCCAAGCGGCCTTTGCACTTTTTTGGAAACCTGATCCACGGGTGGGATGAGGTTTCCAAAAGCAAATAATAATAAAATTAAAACTTTGATTTTTCATCAGTAACATGTCCCTGCTCATGTGGCACAGGTCACATATCTCTTCATCTACCTGAAGCAGCTTTGTGCCTCGGGGAGATTATGAAGCGCGCACTCGCGCACATGAGGCAAAGTTCACGCTCGTCCAGCTCGCACTCCTCCTTCACCCGCACAGGCAGCGCTGAGCGCTGCTACTCGTATTTCATGCTGGGCGGGCCTTAATTGGCTTCTCGACCACCACCCCACCCACCCCGCCCGACATGGGTGAAATTCTGCCCAGAGTGTAGAGTTCAATGGTTTCATTGTCCTGTGTTCATTTATCTGAGTCTGGTAATTGATCCGTGCTCCCTGTGGTTGATTAGTTAAGCCTGAGTGTTGACTCAGAGCAAAGAAATCGGAACAACTGAGCAGTTGAGTTGAGATAATCATGGGTGCAGACATTTTGTGATTGCTGAGATATCTTAAAGCCCTTAACTAAACCTTGCACACTTAGAAATTAGTGTCATCTCAACATTGATCTGAGGCAAATGAAATAAATCAAATATACAAACTGGTGAATATACAATAGGCGGGGCTGAGGGGGCAAAATCTCCGTCCACTTGTACCAGAGTTTTGACCAAGAAATGGCCAGAACAATTTTGAAAATTAATTTCTTCTGGAGCCAGAAGGTGCTGGAGTGCTGGTTGTACAAAGAATACTGCCTGCCTGACATCATACTGCTTCAACAAGGCACCCCTCTCTTCCACAAGCACCTCACTGTGGGTCTCCATCAGTAACCCAGCCAGCTGATGTTCCTGTAACCAAAGAGCATTGGGCTGCCCAAAAGCCATTTTACCAGTTACTACTTCTACCCCCTTCTCCTGCAGTCATAGTTGAATTTGCAATAGTGCTCCACATGAATCCACATGTATTCCACATTGGGCCTTGGATACTTTAGTAAAGTTCTCTCTCTCTCCGTCACCTCTTTTCAAGCCTGAAGGATCCCAGGGTTTTCTAACCTAGTAGTTCAACACAACTGAGAGGATAGTTAGGCCATTTCAAAGGCCAGTTAAGAATTATACAGAGGCTAGGCCAGGTAAGGAGGGCGAGTTTACTTCCCTAATCACCCTTGTGAAAGCAGGTGAACTGGCTTCTTGAACCACTGCAGTCGCTGATCGAAGGCAACAATGATAACCTGCACTTATAAAGCGCCTTTAACATAGTAAAATATCCAAAGGCCCTTCACAGTGTAATCAGATAAAATATGACACTGACCCACGTGAGGAGATAATAGGATAGATGAACAAAAGCTTGGTCGAAGAGGTGGTTAGAAGAATTGTCTTAATAGAGGACAGAGATAAATGGCGAGGTTTAGTGAGGGAGTTCTAGAGCCCAGGCAACCGAAGGCATGGTCGCCAATGGTAGATTAGAACTGAATGTTGTATCCACAGCCTAGTGTATTGATGTCCGAAGCCTGTGCTGAGAACCCTTTGAGGTTGGAATGCCCAAAACACCAGCAATATTTCAAAAAGTACCTTATGATGTTACTAACAATTGTTCTCTGGAACTTGTTAACCAAATCATCCCCCATAGTGAGTGTGAAATAAATGGCAGTGCTTAAAACATTTTAACAAGTGCATAATTCAAACGATGATTATCTTCCAGCGCAAATTTCACCTGGAAGAATAGGAATTACTTACGAGGTGGTCGTAAAGCCCTGGGGCTTAACAACGATCCATCAGGCTGCTGACAGTGCTGCTCTGGCCTCCCTTTCTCAATGTCTTGCTTCCAATGGCTGTAAATAAAATATTCTGTATTAGCGGTCCATGTTAGATTGGTGCAGTGTAAGGGGTCAATATCTCAATCATGCTCAGATTGCTGCTTCAAAACTTAAACTGCACTATTTTTTCGATTACACTTGGGGCCCATTTTAACTACCATAGATGTCGGTGTATAAGTCGACTTCTGAAGCCTTGAAAAATTCCTCCAAAAACTGGATTAACTTCTACTGATGAATATAAGTGCGAACTGCCATCGCTGGTGTGGGTGCTCGCCATTTTGAAATGTCACTGGCATCCGACACATAGCGTGGGCGTGTCTTAAACTCCCGCACATCTTCCTAGCGCAGCCCGTATTACCTGCTTGATCCCTTGTGCCTAGGTTATAAGGTGCCGGTAGGTAAAACATGCACCTGGGGGAGGTGAAGAATTGAGGCTGACCACTAATGGGGATATAGAATGTTGTGGCCGAAAAGGGGGGGGGGGTCAGCTCATACATCAAGTATAGGCAAAAACATGTTAATTTTTCATTTGTTAAAAGGATTGACACCTGATAAGTAATCTCAAGCTGTGGTTCAGTTGGTAGCACCCTTGCCTCTGAGTCAAAAGGTTATGGGTTCAAGTCCCATTCCAGAGATTTGAGTGCAAAATCTAGGCTGGCACTGGAGTGCTACACTGTGAGAGGTACTGTATTTCAGAAGTGATGTTTAACTGAGGTGCTTCTGCTCTGCCTCAGTCAGGAACAAACAAGAAAGAATCCTTAAGACTATTTTGAGAAAGAACAGGGGAGTTAACTCTGGCCAATATTTCTCACTAACACAGATTATCTGGTCATAATTACGTTGCTTTTTGCGAGAGCTTGCTGTGTGCAAATTGGCTGTGGTATATCCTATGTGACTACAATTCATAAGTATTTCACTTGGATATAAGTTATTTTGGATTGTCTTGAGGTCGTAAAAGGTGCTTAATAAATGCAAGTTGTTTTTTCTATGGCAGTTCATTACAAACAGAGGAGTCCTTAGATAATACAGTGTGTATTACCCGCTGCTAAAGTTCAGCTGTGTTCTTTAAATGATATAAAATCTAATTGCTGTTTAAATAAACACAGACGGAGGTCAGCCAGAGATTAATTGTTCTCTGGTGCTGTTGATAGGTGGGAAGGTTACTGCAGATTTGAGGCTATAGGTGAGAAACTGTAATTGCTATGGGCAATCAGTGACTAGTCACTCCAACTCATAAGTCAATAGGATAGTTTTTGTTGCTATGGAAATTTCTTTGGATATTGCAAACCGTTACATTTTTTCCTTTTACTCAACAGTTTTTGAATGTGTGACACTGAAATTCGCAGATAGAGTTTTGAGGGAAATAAGTTCGAGGTCCAGTTTTTTAAACTTAGGCAGGCTTGTATCTATCTTTGCGTATATATTTTTGGACAATTCTAATATCGAAGAAAATCAGAAACTGTTCCACTGAACTATAAATATCAAAATACATTCTAATGAAAAGTAAAATACTAAGGAAGCTGGAAATTTGAAATGAAAACAGAAACTAGTGGCAGCACCCAGCAGGTGTGTCAGCAACTGTGGTAAAAGAAACAGTGTTAACTGGTGGAATTTTAACCTCCCGCCATCACCCACGCCCCCCACCCTGTCCCATCCGCCACCCAAGACAGTTGGGTTTGGTTCAGGTGAGGGATTAAGAAGCCCAGCCAGTCTTGATCCCATCCACTTGTTATGGTCGCTGAAACCTTTAAGAAGGCTGTGTGCCTCCAGTTGAACAAGGCTTTTATTTTTAACTCATGTCAGCCAGATTTTCTGGGCCCTGGGAAACCGGTCAGGTAAAAGGTCCGAGGGGCTGAATCCATAAAGTTAGAGCCTTTACAGCACTGCTTATGGGCCAGGAGGAGCAGAAGTGTTTCCTCTTGTCCCAACAAGCAAACCTGTAAAGTTCCCCAATCTCTACAATCACCCCCAACCAACATCGCCATTATTGACACACCATCACTGTAACCCCCCACCCTGATCTCTGACACCATAAGGATCAGTGCCCTGCTGCTCTCAACTGCAATTAGCAATGCCTCTATTTCCAATCCCCTTACTTCTCTCCAATCTCTTTCCAACTCCCCAGTGTTCCTCCAAAGAGACAGATTTCCAGGTATCCAGACCAGAACTTTCCCAGTCCGTTTCAAAACTCCACTCCAGTAAATAATGGGGTCACCATTTCAGATTGATGAATCTTTATCGCAGATTTAAGTTTTGTAAATGCCAAGTACATTCATCGAAAACTACTTACTGATCTAGACGCAATCCTCGTATGTCACTGCAAATGTTCTTGTACCAGGCACAGTAAGGGTCTCTGGCCAGGACACACTCTCCACAGCTCAGGTAGATGTTGCAGTTTGAGACAGGTAGCTGAACTACTCCAGAGAACGAAGACGCATATAACATGCCCTGTGAATTGGGGACAAAATGCTTCGTTTGAATTTAAGTCAACAGACTGATTGACACAGCTCATGAAGATAATGTGTCAGGGGTTAGTCGGGGATCAGGGGACATAGTCAGGAGGTTGAGGAAGGAGTGGGGGTGGGGGGGGGTGGCGGGGGGGGGGTGGAGGTGGTGGGGGGCGGTTGGTGCAGTGCGGTGTTCAGTGTGAGTAATTGGGGGGGGGATCTGTTTTATAGTTACCCAGAAGTTAGACTAAGATTTTTCTGTCATTTCCTGGGTAACTATCCAGGTAATTGAATTGGAATCGTGTGAAGTCTCTAACTCTTACTCAGAGTTTGTGACTTTTCTGGAGGGTCCCGGGAAGCAGGGGAATAGCCTTTGGAAGTTCAAACTTCCCGGGCAATTCCCACAGAGTCAATGCGTTGGGATTTCTGCGCGGGCCCAAACGTATCTTGGGTCATACATCTGGTTTCCAACGATCCGGTGAGTGGACGATCTTGGCTGTTATTTCATCCAAAACGAGTGAGCTTTTGGATCAGCTGTAATATTCCCACCTCTGAGCCAATGGGTGCAGAGCTCAAACCCCATTCTGCAAAAGTTCCGATGAGGAAAGACCTGCTCTGAATTCCAGGCTGACGGATGGGATTTGTCCCTCATCATAAGGACAAAGTGAGCCTATAAAACCAGCCTGTCATACAGGACTAACCTATATAGAGTCTATATAGTACAAAAAAGACTAACCATCTTATCAACCACAATAACGGTGGTTAAGCTGATGGTAGGAATGTTCCTATTTCAGACTGTTAATCAGCCTGCAAATTCTTCCAGCCTCTCCAAAGGACGAATAGGAAAAAAACACTCTGAAAATGTCCCATTTGCACCTTATTAAACATGCCATTTTTTTCTTTATTCGTTCACTCGCCCATGGTATGTGGGCGTTATTGGCAAGACCAGCATTTGTTGCCCTTGAACTGAGTGGCTTGCCACACCATTTCAGGGGGCAGCTAAGAGTCAGCTACATTGCTGTGGATCCGGAGTCACATGTAGGCCACACCAAGTTAGGGCAGCAGTTTTCCTTTTCTAAAAGGAAATTAGGTTTTTTTTTTAAACAGCAATAGACAATGGCTTCATAGTCACCATTACTGAGACTAGCTTCTCAATTCCAGATTATTACTTGAATTCAAGTTCCTCCAGCTGCCACAGTGGGAGTTGAACCCTTGCCTCCCAGGGCATTAGCCTGGGCTGCTCGATTACTAGTCTAGTGGACATTACCATGATGCCACTATCTTCCCCCTTTCCTTAGCAACCTCTGCATTTGATCCTCTTTTGTTATAAAGCCCAAATCAAACAAAAAGAAAAGACAGCAGTTAGGCACAGATTCTGGGTGGATCTTGTTGATCTTGCCATGATTGATTGCTGGCAAGAAAAAGGAAAGCAAATAGCTTTCCAGTAATTGAGTCATGTTCCAGCAATTATTACTGTGTTGGCTGAGATGCGAACTGTTTATTTTGTCTTCAGAAGAAAAAAAGAGCGATTCTTAATTAAATTTGTACCTGTTTCGAATCCAGTATCAGATTCTGCACTGGCTGTGGTTCCGCAAAGAGAGTAATTTCCTCAATAATATGAACCTTACGATTCACATTTATAGCTTTGTGCAGTATTCCATTTTCTGTCAAAAACAGTAAATAATAACGTAATTTTTTTTGAAGTGCAAGGTAATAAAATCCAACGGCAATGATACCACTTAATGTAAATATATTTCACCTCAATGCATGTAGAAGATATTTTTATTAAGATATCTTATTCCTTTGTGGATCTGATAGTGTCTCTCTCCCACAGGCTATTAAGGATCTAACTTCAAATGCTGAATTTTCTTTCAACTGCTCAGCGTTTTTAAGTCACGTGACGCATTATTGAATTACCAGCCCACAAAAGGGAGTGTTCTTTGAAAAGCCATCAGCTAGTAAGAATTGTGCTGCACAATTTTTGCAGACAAGGATCTAACTGAGACAACCTCAATTACACAGACGGGGAGAAGGGCCTCTCTTCCTTCAATTACTGGTGTTTTACCCTAGATTAGCTACGGGAGTTAATCCTTTTGTGCTCAATTGCAAAAGCATCTGGCAAAGTAGAATATCTGAAAACAATGGGGATAATATCTCCCAGCTCTGAGGCGTTAAAATGGCAGAACTGATCTCCCCATCCCTCGCTCCCCATCACAGAACCTTTCTGATTTTCATTTCCAAGCAGTGACCATGAGAACATCCCCCAATATTTCAGACCTGTAGGCTTGAATTTACCACAAAGATTCTTTCCTTTAGGTTGGACACCAACGCCGAGAACACTCCAGGTAGCCGTTAACTGGTGGAGCTGCATGCGGATTCAGTCCACAGACCTTAGCACTGGTTCTGAGGTGGGCACTTCCCCAATGCTGCCTATGGGCTGGATGGTAAATCCAGGACTGCGCACAACGAGGTAGGCTTTGTGGTCATGGACAAGGGTGAATGAATAACGTTAGCCGAGGGATTGGCAAAGTTCTGCGTATGCCCGTGGATAAACGGAGTGTGCCAGCTCCCTGAGATCACCTTTATCACTGTTTTGCCTTTATTTTACTGGTGTACTGTTATTTTTGCACCTGGGTGAGGTTTCCACTTTGAGTGCAGCATTTGCTCAGTGATAAGATTCTGGTTTTGGCTCATTAACAAACAAACAGAACAGTGTATCAGGTATAAATATTAATGAGAGGCAACACAGTGGAAGCAAAACACAGCCCATAGTGATCCAGAATGCCTTTGTTTTTTCTCTGCTAAATCTCAGCAGAATAAATATCTACAAAAAACATTAAAAGATAAACATTTGGGGGAGAAATATAAGAAAATAGATGGTCTCTCTTAGATTGAAATCTGTGGGCCACTCTCAGGTTTATGGTAACGTATAGCTCTGTGCAACTCCCTCAGCAAGCAACAAGACAGAGCAGTAAGCATAAGTATTATTTGGCTGGTATTCTGATGTTCTCTTTGCATTGTATTAAATAAAGCTACAAAATCAATTAAATTCTATAGAATGTACAGCAGAGAAACCGGCCATTCAGCCCATCAGGTCTATGCAAACATTTATGCTCCATTCAAGCCAGTTCACAATCTACTTCATCTCACCTTATCAGCATATCTGCCTCATGCAGCTTCCAGTTAAATGTATCTACAATATTCACCTTAACCACTCCATACAGGGCAGGGGTTGTTTGAGAAAGTGTTAAAAAAGTTATACAGCGTTAATAAGATCCAAGTTGGTCGGTGAAGCTGAAACCAAGACACGGAGCTTTTCATTACTGAGAGAGTTTATTAACTTGTTCAGTCTGACAGCTCTCCTCCTGTTCAGTCCAGTGTCCCAGCTATCTCCTATTTATATGTGCTCAAAGACAATTAATGCTCATCACCTGCTACTCTTAACCTTAATAATGCAATTGATAAGACATTAACATACAGGATCCTGCATGGGCTTTATAAACAGAGGCATAGAATACAAAAGCAAGGAAGTTATGGTGAACTTCTTTAAAACACTGGTTTGATCTCAACTGGAGTGTAGTGTCCAATTCTGGGCATCCCACTCTAGGAAGATGTGACAGTGTTTGCAAGGGTGCAGAAAAGATTTATGAGAATGGTTCCAGGAATGAGGGACTTCAGTTATGTGGAGAGATTGGAGAAGCTGGGGCTGTTCTCCTTAGAGAAGAGAAGGCTGGCAGGAGTTTTGATAGAAACGAATGATAGTTTTCAAGTGATAGTCTCCAAAATCATGAGAGGTCGGGACAAAGAAGATCGGGAGAAACTTTTCATTATCAGAAGGGTCGGGAACCAAAGGATGATTTAAGGTGATTGGCAAATGAATCAAAAGCCAAATGAGGAAAAGCTCTTTTTTCACTCAGCGTGCAATTAGGATCTGGTTATGCATTGCCTGAGAGTGTGGTTAAGGCAGATTCAATTGGTGGCCAGCATAGTCACATGGGCTGAAAGGCCTCATTCTGTGCTGTAAATATTCTATGGCCAGGATTTTCCCCTCGGCGATTTGGGGGCGGGGCCCGCTCGCCAAGGGGAAAATGACGCAGGATGATGTTGGGAGGGACCCCTGACATCACCCCGGTCCATTTAAAACTCCAGGAAGGCGGGCAGACAGCGAAATCAGCTGCTCACCCGCCGACCTGTCAATGGCCAATTAAGGCCATTGACAGGCTAATTAACCTTGTTAAAGACACTGCCCATCCAAGCTTAAGGCTGACGGGCAGGCCAGGAGCCCCAGCGGACTCCAGATTATTGATGAAACTTCATCCACTGGCGGGATGAAGTTTCATGTCCGTTTTGTAAAAAATTAATAAAGTTTATGTGCTCTTTATTAACATGTCCCATCTTGTGTGACATTGTCACCTGAGGGGGACATGTTAATAATTTTAATATTTCTCTATTTTTTGACTGTTCCTACCTGTCAGTAAACTTCCTGAGACAGGACTTTGCCTCAGGGAGCAGTGCGCACTTTGACAGTTGGGGATTCCCTCCCCCCCACCACACAGGAAGTACATAGCACTTCCTGTCGAGCAGGCCACTGGGTGGGCCTTAATTGGCCTGCCCGCTCAAAATGGCGGCGGGCCCCATTTCGGCGGCGGGGGTTGGCTGCCCGCCCACTACCAAGCTGGTGAGACCCGCACGCCCACCAAGGGCAAAATTCTGCCCTATGATTCTATGTGGCAGCAACTTCTACATTCCAGCCACTTTCTGGCCTTAGAAGGTTCTTAATTCTGATCACTGAATTCTTTAATGGATTTATTTACTGCCTCATGAGTAGAAACATCTCAAACCTCTTCATAATTTTGAAAACTTTTCTTAGGCTACCTCTTAGTCTTCTCTTTTCTAGAGAAAAGAGCCACATCCTGTTCAGTCTTTCCCGATGCTTTATCCCTCTGATTAAAACCAAAGCTACAATCACTGCATTTACTGTTAGTGATTTCTATCTCATCCTAATACAGGATGGAATGGCAATGAATACCCCACTGTGTAGTGAATTTGACACAGACAAGGACTTTCTTTGTTGCATAAGTTATCACAGAAGCATTTAATTTCCAGATGCTCTCCATGAAATAGCTGATGTGGAGAAAAGGTGTCTGATTAATTTTGCGTACCTGTGCCCACAAACAGCACGTCATAGTAGCCCTGGGTGGTCTGGACTCTGTCCACAGCGAGTTGGGTGTACTTCACATGTTTCTTCATCAGCAGAGGCTGGCTCTTGACAATCTCCTCCATCAGAAAGTGATCCTTTGCAAAATTCAACACCTTATCCGGCATTTGGAATGAAGAATTTATGTTCATGGCTCTTGCTGCATTTGTAATGCACTGTGGGGGATAATGCAGGAAAGGTAAATTTGTACTAGTTAATCCACAGTAAACGTGCCTAAGGGGCGATAACAACAGCTGGTTACCGACCAGTGGAAATAGTTTCTTCCTATGTACTCTATTAAAACCTGCTACAACTCCTGTACAGACCAATAACTTTAAAAAAAAATCCACATTTCCAGTGGCCAACTTAAAAGGAATTGCGCGACAAGATTTCAAGATTTAAGACTTTTAATATAACACAAACAAAAGAAGCATTGACTAAACAATATCTCAGCGGCCAATTTATACTCCAAACTACAGTAAAGATTGTCCCATTTAAATTTAAAAGAGCCAAAAATTTCCCTCCATGGTTATACTTCACTGTATTCCTTAAGCAGACACTCTATACTCCTGGAACCAGTCCATTCTTAGTTCATGATTCTTAGCTCCTGAGGGCTTGCTTCCTTTCTTTTCCTTTTCCAGCCAGAGAACTTCTAATTCCCGAACTGGCTTTTATGGTGAGGGTTACCCTGGAGATTCCCCTCTTTAGCCAAAGCTAGGCAAATCTTCTAGGTTTGTTTAAATCTTCACAAACTCGATCTTTTCAATTCACGCGCAAGCTCCCACCCGCATTCTTGCATGGTCAACCACAGAGACTTGTTGGCTCTTTCCCTTGAATTCTTGCAGACTGTGAAGTTCAGTGATATTATCAGGAAAACCTGTAACCCAATTCAACAATGGTTTCCAATGGACTCTCCCCCTCTCAAAGCTTATCTCCACGAACATTTGAATCACAGGGGCTTTGTATCCATGTAGAAATGCTAATTAGCTATCCTTTAGACTCCCAATTTCATTCCATCCTGAAACTAAGGAGATAATTTAAAGTCTAACCGTTTACAAATCGGATATTCCTAACATCTTCCTGGGACTTTGGAGGCCAACAGGCTGTTAGCACAGATGCTTTGGTCATTGTTTACACCTTGCACTTTCTTCCCAGTAAAACAACTTGGCCTCCTTTAATCTTTACCACCCAGGCTTGTTCTGTCTGCAGAATTAATAACAGGTCGCATGACCTCAATTTTACCCCAAATAAAAGATACAGTCCCAAAACATAATAGCCTTTTAAAGTCTTGCATGTGTAACAACTTCTACATAATTTTGAAGAACTCTATGCTCCAAGGGGAAAAATCTCAGCTTGTCTAGTCTCTCCACACAACTGATGCCCTTTAAAGTTATAGAGTCATTCTGGTACGGAAGGAAGCCATTTGGCCCATTGAGTTCATGCCAAATCTCTGAAGGGCAATCCAGCCTCTCTATCTCTGTGGGCACCGCAAATTTATTACCTTTAAGCTCCTAACCAACTGAGCTATCGGCATGTGTGAAATTGTCACACTCCTCCAAGATGGAAGCCCATAAATCAGCTGACCTTCACTGGTATCGATCCACCAGTGGTTCCAATGCTCTGACAATATAATAAATAAAAGCAAAATACTGAAGATGCTGGAAATCTGAAACAAAAATAGAAAATGTTGGAAAAACTCAGCAGGTCTAGCAGCATCTGTGGAGAGAGAAACAGAGTTAACCTTTCGGGTCCGTATGACTTGAAAGAATGGCCATACAGACTCGAAACGTTAACTCTGTTTCTCTCTCCACAGATGCTGCTAAACCTGCTGAGATTTTCCCAGCATTTTCTGTTTTTGTCCCTGACAATATCACATGGGTACATATCTCCAAATGTTACAGAGGTATATTATGCACTTTAGAAGTGAACACTTTGGCTAGTTGATAGAACTCTTGCCAAAGGGCCAGGAGGTTGTGGGTTTAAATCTCACTCCAGGGACTTTAGCACAAAATCCAGGATGACACTCCAATGCAACACTGAGGGAGTGCTGCATTGTCTTTCAGAAGAGACATTAAACCAAGGCCCAGTATGTATTTTCTGGTAGATGCAAAAAATCCCATAGCACCATCTAAAGGAGAGCAGGGGAGTTCTCCCCAGTGTACTGGCCAATAGTTATCCCTCAACCAATATCATTAAAAAAAACAGATAATCACTTTATTATCACATTACTGCCTGTGGGACAATTGCTTGCCATGTTTCCAATGTTACAACAATGGCTACACTTCAAGAAGTACTTCATTGGCACTTTGACATGTCCTGGAGCTGTGAAAGCCTTAATCGAGATGGGCACCTCAACACCCTATTGAGGGAGCGCTGGACTGATGGAAGTGCTGTCTTGTGGATGAGAGATGGGCAGCCTCAACTGGTTGGGCATAAATGATCCGATGGCAATATTCCATTAAGCTGTGGGGAGCTCTCTCAGTGTCCTAGTCAACATTGACCCCCTCTCAACCAATAACCATCAATACAGATTAACTGGTCATTTACTCCATTGCTGTTTTTGGGACCTTGCCATGTGAAAATTAGCAGGCACCTCTGCTGACAAAATGACAACACTTTCACTTTGAATAAAAGTAATTAATTGGTTGTGACAGGGCCCTGGGACATCCTGAAGATATGAAGGATATCAGATAGATGTGGTACACTCTTTATCACTGAAATATTTTGAACTAAGCTGCTATCGCCGAGATATTTTGCTGCGAATTTTATTCATGAGCTTTATTAACCACCAGCCGAGCTCAGGGATCGGACATTTTGAAACAGTTCGGTTTAAGTTTGACGTTGTTGAAAGAGGTAGATAAAAACTACACTTCAAAGCATTATCACTGGGAATGTGACCTGGTTTAAAAATGTGAATCAGCTGCTGCAACAGGCCTTTTAAATCCCTTTTAAATTGCAGTATAAATAATTATTGTAAGAATAATTATTGCAGAATTTTACCCTTGGCGGGCGGGCTCGGTGGGGGGGCAGATGGGAACTCGCCCTCGATTGGCACCGCACCCTGATTTCACGCTGGGTGGGCCAGTTAATGCCTTCCCAGGGTGCAACATGAGGGGCAGCGCTGAGTGCTGCCTGTGCGGGAGGGGGATGGGGGGGGGGGGGGGGTGTACTTTGCACAGACGTCTGTGCGAGTGCTTCCTAATCTCCCCAAGGCCCAGAGCCGCTGCCTCAGGGAGACACAACAGAAATAAAAATAAAGAAAATAAAAAGGTGGTCAAACATGTCCCCTCGTGTGACTCTGTCACCTGAGCAGGGACATGTGACTAATGCAATTGTAAAACTTTTATTTTTATTTGCTTTTGGAAACCTCATCCCGCTCGTGGATGAGGTTTCCAAAAAAAAAAACCCAAGGCCGCTTGGCCTTTTTGCCTGCCCCGCCAAGTGTTAGGTTGGATGGGCAGCAAAAAATGTAATTTAATTGATTACTTAACGGCCTTAACAGGCCATTTAATTGTCGACGGGCATGCTGCCAGCTACAGCGTGGGCCCGCTAACAGAACTCTCACGCGACTGCGCACTGACGTTGGCACGCTCAGACAATGTCAGTCTCACACTTGAGCAAGTCGGGCACACGCCCGCCTACCCAGCAAAAATTTCTACCTCAGGAGCTGAGAGACCTCCCTCTTTCTCCTGGTGCTATACACTGGTGAAAAAATAGGTCCCAGTATCTTGGCAGAATCGAGATCCAAATCAGCTATGATTTATTTGGATAACAGAACAGGCTCGAGGGGCTGAATGGCCACCTTCTGTTCCTAAGTTTCTGAACGGTAACACATCCATTTTACTTGGGAAACTACTGCTGCCCTGGGGTGAATGATTTTTGCCGCTTCAATTGTTGTAAATTAAGCTCTGGATGCGCAAATGAAGTTACGAGGTCATAAGCTATAAATAATCTTAGTTTTTTTGCCCACTTTTGCCAGTATAAAGAGAGAGTAAAAGCAGATTTTGCTGCAGGTGATTTCGTGTGCCATGAATTTGTTAATGGGAAGCGACGGGAATCGGACCCACGTGGAAAATAATACTTGCTTCACACCTTTCAAGTATCTTATGAATTTCTTAAAGGAAGGACAGCTGATTCAATCAGCTGCAGATCAGTCAAACACTTCATTGTGATGGCTCAGCATCAAATTCCAAAAGCTTGTCATCACTGATCTCCCATGTGGAGGGGCATCTGATTGGTATCATGAAGGAATAGAGGAGCCCTTTTCATCAGGCAAGCCCTCAAAACTAACTACCCGACAGAGCGTTTGGAGACGGACTTGAATACGAAGAGAAATAGGAGTAAGACCTTAATGGAGCAGCAATGAGCATACATTGAAAGAAAGACTTGCATTTATATGGCGAACGCCAGCCATCTTAGTGCATTTTACAGCCAACAAAATACTGTTTTAAAGTGTAGTCCCTGTAATGTAGGACATGCTGCCGATTTGCACACAGAAAGCTCCCACTAACAGCCATGTGATAATGACCAGATCATAACTGGGGATGCTGGTGGTGTAGTGGTAACATCACTGGCCTAGTAATCCTCATGCTGTGAGGACATGGATTCAAATCCCACCACAGTGGCCAGTAACATTTAAGTTCAATTAATAAATTTGGAACTAAAAAGCTAGTCTCAGTGTTGTTGCAAAAACCCATCTGCTTCACGAATTCCCTTTAGAGAAGGAAATCTGCCACCTTTACTTGGTCTGGTCTACATGTTACTTCAGACCCACAGCAATGTGGTTGACTTTTAATTGCCCTCTGAAATGACCGAGCAAGCCACTCAGTTCATGGGCAATTAGGGATGGGCAACAAATGCTGGCCTTGCCAGTGACACCTACATCCCATGAAAGAACAAATTGAAAAAAAAAACCGTTTTTAAATGGGTTAAATGACAAACACTGATCCGGACACTAGGCATAACTCCCCTGCTCTTCTTTAAGAACGGTGCCCTGGGATTTTTTACATCCACTGGAACAGGTAGATTAATACCACACCTCAAAGACAGCACCTCCTACAAAGTAGCACTTCTTCAACACCACAGTGGAGCATCAGCTTGATTTCTGTGCTCAAGTGGGACTTGAACCCAGACCTGTTATGGCTCATAGGTGAGAGTGTTACCAACTGAACCATAGCTGGCACTACAAAGAAAAGTGATCAGCATCTTGGAAATACTTTCAAATCCGCTGCACTTATTTATCAAGGTGGCAGCGAGCTGGCTTCATGGGCTGCAATCGTTCAAGTGGGCAGATTGCCACTGCCTTGTCAAGTCAATTAGGATGGGCAATAAATGCTAGTATTGGCAGTGATGCTCACATCCCAAGAATGAATAAAAATAGCAAATGTATCACCATGTGGCAAATCACCCCGTCTTAATGCAGATTGTATAAAAGCAGAACTTGCAAACGATAGGGCCTGTGGAGAAATGGCCAAAGGCATATCTTCCCAGGACTGCCAACTTTATAGAAGCAGAGAATTGTGACTTAATTGGAAGACTCTTTAAGTTATTGGCTGTGGTAAGTGTGGACAGCTGCAAAGATTATTAACGTGTTTCATATTAAGTACCAATCTCTACGATTTGCACCATGCTCACACTTACTGCTGGAGGCGTCAGGCAGCCTGCTTGTCCTTGGGCCTATGAGACCCTTAAACGGCTAATTAATGGTCACTAAAGGGTCTCATCATGCTCCCACCTCTATTTTACTTGTGACAGGAGGAGGCCTGTTCCAAACGGGTAACCTGGCAGCTTCACCTGAGCAGGCTGGTGTCGGGCAAGAGGGGAGGAGACCTCCTTTGCGGATCGCCTGTCTTTGTTTGAGGCAACCCCCCACTACGGCCCTGCCCCCACCACCAGGTCATACCTCCCATTTTTAGACATCTCCCAACACCACCCCTCCCCAGTCCCTCAAAACCCAGTCACCCAAGCCACTAAAGCCTTTACACTGGGGCCTGCCAGCTTGGCCCGGCCGATACCCTTGACTTATCTTGGTACCCGGGTCTCCTCTTTTTCAGGACTGCTTGTAGTCCCAGCAGTGGCCACCACTCGAACTTGGCACTGCTGAGACTACTGAAACTGCCGGCCATCTGATTGGCCAGCAGCTCTCGAAGGCTAGACTTCCTCTGAAGATGGTAAGTCTCACCATAAGCCAATTAACACTGTTCCCAGCGTTAAGTGGTGTGACATTTTAGCTAAGAAGAGGCAGGGGCTATGGTTGTGGCAGAGGTGGGAAGTTGATTGGAGAGGTTCAAGCGGGGAGTTGCAGGAAAGATGAGCACAGATTTGGGAGGCAACAACACGTTCAAAGACCTAGGAGATGGAAGGGAGGTGGGAGATAGGCCAGTGTTTTGTAAAGAAAGAAGAATCAGGATGGATTTATTGAAAGGGGGTGATGACTGCAGAATTGAAAGGGACGATGACAGTACCTGAGGAGAGACAACAGTTAACAATATCAGCTAACCTGGGAAGTCAGGAAGAGAAGCTGGGCTATCAGCAGTTTGGTGGGAATAGGGTCGAGGGAACAGAAGGTGGGTCTTATGGACAAGATAAACTCGCAGAGGTTATGATGGGAGACAGGAGAGAAACTAGAGAAAGGTGAAAGTTCAAGGCTAGGGAGGGGGGAACCTTGGGGGGGGAGGTTGGCCAGGTGGAGGAAGGGAAGGGAGGGAAGTGGCAGAGGCACATGGACAGGTTGTCTCAATCTTAGCGTCGAAGAAGTCCTCACGCTTATGGATGGAGTTGAGGGTGAAGGGGGCTGGGGAGAGGGGTCTAAGAAGATGGTTAGTAGTGTAGAACAGAAGCTGGCATTATCATTCCATTCCAGAATAAGGTGGTGACAGGACTGGGAGAGATACATCCAAAATTCAATCCACAGAATTGAGCAGTAGTTGGAGCCTGCAACTGCAGTGTGACAGCTGACAAGGTAAAATCACATGGGACATGTTGACATAGCTGAAAAAAATCGTGATTAATGGGAAGTAAGGTTTTGGACAAGAAATGATGGCCTATGCAAGATTTCTATTGATAGCTAGAAAGGTCAGTGAACATTCCAGAGCGCAATCAGAACCAACTTCGTAACATGCACTGCACTGCGATAAAGCGTCAATCCTTTTGCACAGAGACATTAAAATGCCAACGTGTTCCTCAAAATAGTTAACAAGGCTAGTTTTTTATATCAGAGATACTTACAGTGCCTGGCCTTGGTTCTGGAACAATATGGGTGTAGGGATACCATTGCTGTGTCTCCCAATTCACTTCCATGTACCCTCCACTGAAGGCGCTCTTCACATCTCCCACAGAGAAGGCACAAACTGCAGAAGAAGCCGGACCGCCCTTGTACCTGAGAAGAGAATCAGCAGGTTAAGCACAATGGTCAAGTCTCTGGCTCTTCCTCCAGTCCGTACACCTTAAAATCTCCTTTGTCATTTTCCCATCAACCTTCTGTATTCAACAGGATCATTTAATTCACACCATGGTGTTTATTACAAGTTACAGAAAAAAACAGTCTGCTAGTTGTTACTATATGTGACAGTAAACAATTGCTAATTTTGCAAGATGTAAGAAAGCGTAATAATTAAAGGTTCCTTTCTCGCTTGCTCCTTTTTTTTAAAAACAAGATGTTATAACTTTCATGCGCTTAGAATGACACCATTTCTGTAAAACAACTTAACAGTATGAGAAAAAGTTCCACTAAAGCAAATGTCAGCAGTCATTCTAAGCCTGGAACAAGAACAGTGTAGAATTTCACTAATTAGCTGTCACTGCCCCATAACAAAGACTGCATATTTCCACCTCCGTAATACCACTCGACTCTGTCCCTGCCTCAGCTCATCTGCTGCTGAAACCCTCATTCATGTCTTTGTTACCTCCAAGCCTGACTATTCCATTGCACTTTTGGCTAACCTCCCACATACTACCCTCTGTAAACTTGAGATCCTCCAAAACTC
Organism: Carcharodon carcharias; assembly: GCF_017639515.1. Classification (NCBI taxonomy): domain Eukaryota; kingdom Metazoa; phylum Chordata; class Chondrichthyes; order Lamniformes; family Lamnidae; genus Carcharodon; species Carcharodon carcharias. The sequence continues at coordinate 13,276,585 of NC_054492.1, read as the reverse complement.
TGTTGCCTGTGTCCTAACTCTCACCAAATTTCATTCACCCACCACCCCTGTGCTTGCTGATTTACATTGGCTCCCTCAATTAAGCAATGCCTCAATTCTAAACTTCTTACTCTTCTTTCCCAATCTTTCCAAGGAAATTCCAATTTCCTTGCACCACCACCTCCCCCCCGACCCTGCCCGATCTCCATAATCTCCCCCAGCCCCACAACACTACTAAATATTTGTGATCCTCTATTTCTGGCCCCTGGAGCATCCTCGATTTTATTCACTCCGCCACTGGTGTCTGTCCTACAGCTGACAAGGCCATAAGTTCCAGAGTTTCCTCCTGTCTCTCTCTTTATCTTCCTTTAATACGTCCTTTAAAAACCTATCTCCTTAACTAAGCTTTTGGTCATCTGACATAATATCTCATTTTGTGGCTCAGTTTTGTTTGATAGCGCTCCTGTGATTTGCCATGGGATGTTTTACTATGTTAAAGGCGCGATATAAATGCAAGTTGTTGTTGTTAGAAGGCAGAGTATTTAGGAATGAAAAGGAACTCTGTTAATACCCACACTAAATAATTGCTGAAGTAACTTCCAGTCCATCAATCAAAGTTTCCCACAAAGAATTTTAGTATTCCACTTTAAAATATTACCATCTCAACACAAACTAGTTATTTATTGTATAAATGTGAAACCTCAACACAACACTGTAAAGGTTGCATCATGAGTTGACTCATCCTGTTTTACCTGAAGGCATGAGATAAATGTGGGTCTAGAACTCACTGCCTGAAAGCATGGCAGAAACCCTCAACTCATTTAAAAGTGTCTGCATATCCACCTGCAGGGTTCCAGCCCAAATGCTGGAAAGTGAGATTAGGCTGGGTGGCTCATTTTTCGGCCAGCGCAGACATTGTGGGCGTGACCCCCCCGGAGCCTGTCCGCCATCTACAAGGCACAAGTCAGGAGTGTGATGGAATACTTCCCACTTGCGCAGCTCCAACAATTCTCAAGAAGCTCAACACCACCCAGGACAAAGCAGCCCGCTTGATTGGCACCCCAGGCACAAACGTTCACTCCCTCCGCCACCGACACACAGTGGCCATCCACAAGATGCACTCATCAAGGTTCCTTAGACAGCAGCTTCCAAACCCATGGCCGCTAGCTACCACCTGGAAGGACAAAGTCAGCAGATACATGGGAACACCACAGCCTGCAAACTCCCATCCAAGCCACACAGCATTCTAACTTGGTCGCTGGGTAAAAATCCTGGAACTCCCTGCCTAACAGCACTGTGGGTGTACCTACACCACATGGACTGCAGCGGTTCAAGGCAGCAGCTCCCCATCACCTTCTCAAGGGCAATTAGGGATTGGCAATAAATGCTGGCCTAGCCAGCGACGCCCACATCCCGTGAACGAATATTGAAAAAAGTGGCCTCTTTCTGTGCTGTAAGCTTTCTTTAATTCTACAAAATGGACCAGAATGCGTAGATCATTCCAGTTCCATTCCAAAATCTTATACTCTGTCCTTAATTTCATATAGTACTTTGATTTTATATTAAGTATGTAGGTAAATAGCTAAACACGGCAATTTGGGAAATTAGAAATCGAATTGCTGGGGAAATAGGAATTTAACTGTAGATGGGAAACTGGGAGTCACTGAATTAATGCATTATGGGATTAATGCAACTGGTGGGAGAGTGTAATTACAGCATGACAAGTTTACATAGACAGCTCCTATTATAAACATGGACACAGCAATTTACAATGGGAAACGTTGGCACAGAAGTGTGACAAAAAAAACGTGACAACTGGATCTGAGATTTTGTCGACAGCAGATGCAGAAGTATGGTTGTTATATGATATTTGGCCATCTGGTGATCTCAGTGAGAAGGTGTGCTCACAGAAAGTGAAATAGAGGCTCTGCAGCCCTTGATTTTCTACCAATTTCAATCAGTTGTTGCAAAATCGGCTTACAGTTCCGTGCTTTCCTGATCAGCAGCCTCTGGGTGCAGCCTTCTGTGCTGAGGCTGCCTTTTGAGGAATTAACCCTGCCATTTCTCCCCTGACCCTGTGGTTCCTACACTACAGCAATAGCTACACTTCAATGACTATAAAGCACTTTGTGATGTCCTGAGGAAAACCCAAAGGGTTTTTAAAAAATATATATAAAGAACAACAGAATAACTAGGGAAAGAGTAGGGCCAATTAGGGACCATAGAGGTCATGTGTGTGTGGACCCGGAAGACATGAGTACAGTCCTCAATGAATACTTTGCGTCGGTCTTCACAATGGAAAAGGATGAAGCAGGTTTAGACATCAGGTGAAGGACTGTGAAATATTAAAGGAAATTAACATAGAGAGGATGTACTAGCGGATTTAGTGGCTTTAAAACTGGATAAATCTGCAGGCCCGGATGAGATGTATCCCAGGCTGTTGAGGGAGGGAAGGGCAGAGATATCAGGGGCCCCGGCAGTAATTTCCAAATCCTCTCTGGCCACAGGTGAGGTGCCAGAGGATTGGAGGACTGCTAATGTTGTCCCATTATTAAAAAAGGAGTAAGGGATAGATCAGGAAATTACAGGCCAGTCAGTCTAACCTCAGTGGTGGGGAAGTTACTAGAAAGAATTCTGAAGGACAGAATATATCTGCATTTGAAGAGACATGGATTAATCAGGGATAGTCAGCATGGATTTGTTAAGGGAAAGTTGTGTTTGACAAATTTGATCAAATTTTTTGAGGAGGTAACCAAGAGTGTTGATGTGGGTAATGCATTTTATATGATCTACATGGACTTGAGCAAGGCTTTTGATAAGGACCCTCATGGCAGCCTGGTCAAGAAAGTAAGAGCCCATAGGATCCAAGGCAAAGTGACACGTTGGATCCAAAATTGGCTGAGAGGCAGGAAGCAGGGGCTGATGGTAGACGGATGTTTCTGTGACTGGAAGTCTGTTTTCAGTAGGGTTCTGCAGGGCTCAGTCCTGGGGCCCTTGCTGTTTGTGGTGTACATAAATGATTTGGACTTAAATGTAGGGGGCATGACCAAGAAGTTCGTGGATGACACGCAAATTGGTAGGGTGGTAAATAGTGAGGAAGATAGCCGTAAACTGTAGGAGGATATCAATGGACTGGTCAGGTGGGCAGAGCAGTGGCAAATGGAATTCAACCCAGAAAAGTGTGAGGTAATGCACTTGGGGAGGGCTAACAAGGCAAGGGATTACACTATGAATGGCAGGACACAGGTAAGTAGTGAAGATCAGAGGGACCCTGGTGTGCATATCCACAGATCTCTGAAGGTAGCAGGCAGGTAGATAAGGTGGTTAAGAAGGCATATGGGATACTTGCCTTCATTAGCCAAGGTGCAGAATACAAGAGCAGGGAGGTAATGCTGGAAATGTATAAAACGCTGATTAGGCCATAACTGGAGTACTGTGTGCGGTTCTGGTTACCACATTATAGGAAGGATGTAATTGCACTGGAGAGGGTGCAGAGGAGATTTACCAGGATGCTACCTGGGCTGGAGAGTCTGAACCATGAGGAAAGATTGGATAGGATGGGGTTGTTTTCCTTGGAGCAGCAAAGTTTGAGAGGGGACCTGATGGAGATGTATAAGATTATGAGGGGCATAGGAAAGGTCGATAGGAAGGCACTTATTCCATTAAAAGGGGGCATAGACTTAAGGTAAGAGGTAGAAGGCTAAGAGGGGAGTTGAGGAGAACTTTTTTCCCCAAAGGGTGGTGGGAGTCTGGAACTCACTGCCTGAAAGGGTGGTTGAGTCAAAAACTCTCGTAACATTTAAGAAGTATTTAGATATTCACTGGTGTTGCCATAGACTCCAGGGCTATGGGCCAAGCGCTGGAAAATGGGATTAGTGTAGTCAGATCTTGTTGACCGGCGTGGACACAATGGGCTGAATAGCCTCGTTCTGTGCTGTAAACGTCTATGAGTCTGAGTTATGAAAAGCACTATATAAATGCAAGTCTTTTTTCTTATTCATCCTAATGAATCTGCTCTCTGTGTTCTTCATGGCATCAATGTCATTTCTATAAAGGGGTGCCCAAGTGTACCCACTGCCCTATTCGCTCTTGTACTGTATAGCCCTATCTATAAAACTCACAAAGAGTTTTGGCAAGACTGCGCAGCATGACCAATATGCGTTATGTCCTAGTTTATTTTTTTTTAAATTTTTCAATATAAAAAAACTAATTTTATTCAGTTAGCACACAGACGAGAATTGGGATTTGGTGTAGGTTATGGACGCTTTTTTCGTATGAAGGCAGAGTTGTAGAGTCCTGTTAGGTCATCGTTGAAATAGAGCAGAATAGATTGGCGATAGTCATCAGGCTCCAGCTGCAGGTTGTAGAAGATCTCATCCTCATCCACAATGTCATTCTCCTCCAGTGTACTGTCCATTTTCAATGGCACTCCGTTGTATTTCCATGTGTAGCTAGCTGCGTGAGCATTATACTCCAGGTACTGCTCGAGTAAGTCATTAACCATTTCCTCACTGCACACCTCGATCACATGTTCTTGGCCTGTTAATGTGTTGATAATGCGAAAATCTCTCGCTTTTTTTCTGTTAACTACCCAACCTCATATTTTGAATCTTTCCATCACGGTGTATCGAAGGCATTACGCCAATCACTCTTTGGAACAAGGGGAGCGAAGTGAGCAAAACGGCCACTGGGCGTGTGGTACTTCTGGCTATTGGTGAGTTGGTCAATCTTGATGCGTATATCTTTACGCTTCTCATCAAACCAGTGGCTGATGTCTTGTCCTGCTGCCTCTAAAATGGGTTTCAGCAGAATATCACCTTTAAACTGTTCGGCCAGTGGGGTCAGGTCATAGACTTTTCCCAGGTAGGAGACCCACAGGTCATCCATGGTGTTGTGGACAGCCACCTCTCAGCTGCTGTAGTAGTTTATTAGTCGCTTTTTGCAGATGACCCCATGTTGGCATCACATACCAAAGTTCACTTGCAATAGTATGTAGATCGGTTCTCCAGGGCCTGCGAGGGGTTTGGACTAACAATCAGCGTCAGGAAGACCAAGTTATGGGCCAGGGTCTAGAGACTCTACCTCCCACCAACATTGACAACCTCATTCAGGGGGGTGTCAACAGCTTCACATACCTTGGAACAACAATTACCAGCAGCCTGCCAAAATCAACACCAGGATTGCCATGGCCGCAGCTGTCATGTCAAAGTTGTGAAGTTGAATGTGAACCAACAGCAAACTAATCAAAAATACAAAACTCAGCGTGTACCAGGCTTGTGTTCTCAGCAGCCTCCTTTACAGTAGAGGCATGGACAACTTGCCAAGAACAGAGGCTGAACAGCTTCCATCTTCGCTACCTCAGACGAATACCGGTCATCTCCTGGCAAGACAGTGTGCCAAATATGGAAATACACTGGAATCCAGGGATCCCAAGCGTGTTTTCCCTCTTCCGATCAGCAGGGACTCCGTTGGCTGATTCATGTGAGCCAAATGGATTACAGCTGCAACCACAAAGGCATCCACTATAGTGACCTTGTTAATGGCACAAGACCAACAGGGTCACCCATGTCTGCGATACAAGAATGTCTGCAAGTGAGACCTCATGGTTTTTTTTGTTCATTCAGGGGATGTGGGCTTCACTGGCTGGGCCAGCATTTATTGCCCATCCCTGATTGCCCTTAAGAAGGTGGTGGTGAGCTGCCTTCTTGATCTGCTGCAGTCCATGTAGTGTAGGTAGAACTACAGTGCTGTTAGGGAGAGAGTTCCAGGATTTTGACTGAGCGACAGTGATGTATTTCCGAGTCAGGATGGTGAGTGACTTGGAGGGGAACTTCCAGGTTGTGGTGTTCCCATCTATCTGCAGCCCTTGTCCTTCTAGATGATAGCGGTCATGGGTTTGGAAGGTGCTGTCTAAGAAGCCTTGGTGAATTGTTGACCAGGGTCGGAGTTGATGCATGGGAAGTTTTGCTACTGACCGGAGTGCCTGGAGACAAGCAGTCAATAAGGATGTGGAAAAAGCAGAGGACAAAAGAAATTATCACATGGTGGAAAAGAGAGCCCACTGGAAGGAAAAACATCAGACGACTTTGGGCCAATGCTAGTCATCTGTGCCAGCTGTGGAAGGGACTGACGCTCATGGATTGGCCTCTACAGTCACAACAGATGATGCTCAATACAATATAACATACACCCCGGCCACAGTCCACTGTCTCCTGAGACGGACAGATGCCAATAAAATAAAACTCACAGTAGATAACTTAAGTCTTAAACTATGTACCATCAAAATACAGTAACTGTTAATCCCTCGGACTGAGCAGTATTTGTGTGTGTGAGGATTGGAGAAACAATTGAAGCATATACTATGAGTCCTTCATCTCCCATATCCTTGTAAATCCAAGTAGAAGTCTTGAAGATTGTAATAATACAAGTAACATTTTAAAAATCAGGACATTATTGAAAATGACTTGCAAGATCAGGATGTCCTAATTAAATCGGGACAATTGAAAGGCTTTGGATTCTAACTTGAATTATAGATAGTGTTGAAGTTACATACCACTGAGAAGTAAATACTCCATAAAAGGTTGTGTTTTTCCAATCTTCTTTTTCAGGAGAGAGAACAAACATGTCCTGAATAACATTAAATGGGAAGCCATCATCAGGAAGTGAGCAGGAGAGCTGAGCTTTAAGGAATGTCGTCCACCTTTTCTGGAGCACACGTTCTCCTCCTATATCACCCTGAGGAAACATTTTAATCAGGATTATTATTGATAACAGGGTTAGAGGAGCCACAATAAGCACTATGCAAGAGATCTTATAAGAATCACAGAATCTTTACAGTGCAAAAGGAGGCCATTCGGCCCATGAAGTCTGCACTGTCTCTCTGAAAGAGCTTTTCACCTCGTCCCGCTACCCAGCCATATCCCCGTAACCTTGCACATTCTTTCTTTTCAGATAGCAATCCAATTCCCTTTTGAATACCTCCATTGAACCTGCCTCCACCGCTCTCTCAGGAAGTCCATTCCATACTTAACCATGTTCTGGATGAAAATTTTTTTCCTCACATCACTTTTATTCCTTTTGCCAATTATTTTGAATCTATGCCCTCTAGTTCTTGATGTTCTCTTGAGTGGGGTCAGTTTCTCACTATTTGCCTTATCCAAACCACTAAGGATCTTGAATACCTCCATCAAGTCTCCTCTCAAACCTCTTTTCTCCAAGGAAAACAGTCTTAACCTCTCCAATCTATCCTCATAGCTACAGTTCTTCATCCCTGGAATCATTCTTGTGAATCTCCTCTGTACTCTCTCCAATACTTTCATATCCTTCAGGTTATAACACTGTTAATCATTATAAAATAGCTGTAACTCAAAGCTTCAGAGACAACAATACCCTCAGACATTTTGTGCAGCACAATCTTCAAAATTTTTTAAGGCTAAACGTAACTCTCATAGGACAAATCTTCAAGAATCACAGAGTTGTTACAGTGAGGAGGGGGCCATTCGGCCCATCATATCTGCACCAGTCCTCCAAATGAGCAATTCACTTAATGCCATCCCCCCGTCTTCTCCCCGTAACCCTGCACATTCTTCCTTTCCGGATAATTCTCTTTTCAATGCTTCAATTGAATCCTCCTCCACCACACTCTCAGGCTGTGCATCCCACACCTTAACCACTCACTGTGTGAAAAAGTTTTTTCTCCAAGGAAAACAGTTCTAACTTCTTCAATATATCTTCATAACTGAAGATCCTCAACCCAGGAACCATTCTCATGACTATTTTCTGCACTCTCTCCAACCCTTTTACATCCTTTCTAAAGTGCAGTACCCAAAACTGGACACAATACTCCAGCTGAGGACAAACTAGTGTCTTATACAAGTTAAACATGACCTCCTTGCTCTTGTACTCTATGTTCCTATTAATAAAGCTTAGAATATTATATGCTTTTCAGCTACTCTCTCAGCCTGCCCTACCACCTTATACATATGCAATCAGGTCCCTCTGCTCTTGCACCCCCTTTAAAGTTGTACCCTTTATTTTATATTGTCTCTCCACGTTCTTCCTACCAAAATGAAGCACTGCACATTGTGCCGCATTGAACTTAATCTGCCACCTGTTCCACCGACTTGTCTATGTCCTTTTGAAGTTCAACACTTTCCTCCTCACAGCTCACGATTCTTTCAAGTTTTATTTCATCCGCAAATTTTGAAAGTGTGCCTCGTCCTTCAATATTCAATCTTCTCTCAATATTCAGGACCTCATTTGCAGTCTAACCCCATTAGGACCAGTTTACTCAAGGCCTGGTTTACTGCAGTCATGTACACCAGGACTCCCATAACTCGTATACTCCAGTGATGTGCACCACTGGTTTACTCCAGTACTTGAAAGAAACTATTTGAGCAATATATTTGCACAAAGTATATGCACAACGAAACAACAAAGTGAGGAAAATACATGTGACATTTTGCCTGTATCAAAGCTTCAACTCAGGTTGCCATTTTATTCACTAAAATCAGGAAATAATGCAGCCAAAAGTTTAATGTTTCCTTCAGCAGCTCAGAACATCTCAATGGCAATTTGTCATTGACTGGTTCCTGTTATTATCACATCAATGCATAATAACGTCCCACATTTAAGACTGAATTTTATAACAGCACTATTATCTTGCTTGATAATGTCATTGAAAATGTTGGAGACTATTAAGACATAGAGTGGCTGATTCACAGGAGGGAGGAGCTTTGAATGGATGATCTGGCAAAAAAATTGAGTTCTTCATGCTTTCTGTTTCCAGCTGTGCTTCATGTACAGTCCCATAATTAAGGGAACATTACAAATCTGTCACCTTAACAATTGCATTAACTATTTAAAGACCACAGCAATTGAAAGAATCAAAGCTGGCAGAAAATTGAGACAATTTGATCAAATCTTCATGTCCAAATCATTGAATGTCACAGAAATTTTTCAGTAATTTCCAGTCCTCCTTTGCTCGCGCAAGATATTCAGAGACTATGGTGGGATGGATTTTGGCTGGGAGCAGTTGCCGAGCGGAAGAGGAATGGGGTGAGTGTAAAACGGGCGCAAGGAGGGAGCAGACGAGTGGCCACTGGTTAAAACTGAATGGCCTGTAGGCTTCCCTATTCGCTGGCAAATCACTGGCAGGGAAGGGGTTTCAGCAAAGTCTCACACAGGTTGGGCGGTGAAGGAAAAGCCCAAGGTAGCAGAGTCATAGAGGTCTACAGCACAGAAAAAGGCCCTTCAGCCCATCGCGTCTGCGCCGGTCAACAAGTACCTAACTGTTCTAATCCCATTTTCCAGAAGTAGGCCCATAGCCTTGTATGCCATGGCATCGCAAGTGATAGAGAAGTAAAGAACTTATCCTTTGCTGCTGCTATTCTGTTGCAAGGTGCCATCTAACCTTAGTGTACTGAGCAGTCTACATCTCCAATCTGGTTCTGTTCCACAAGGTGCCTGTAGGACAGTGGCAGATGTAGCAGCTCAGCCACATCCAAAAGGAGTAAGCCCAGCAACAAAAAGCAGAATCAGGACAAGGATAATATACAACTCAGTTAGCATGCAGCATCCTGCAGGTTACCACTGACCAGAAATGAAACTGCAACAGCCATATAAATCCGGTAGTATAAGAGGTTAGAGGCTGGGAATTCTGCGGCGAGTAACTCACCGCCGACTCCCAAGAGCCTGTCCACCATCTACAAGGCACAAGTCAGGAGTGTAATGGAATACTCTCCACTTGCTTGGATAAGTGCAACTCCAATAACACTCAAGAAGCTTGACAACATCCAAGACAAAGCAGCCAACTTGATCGGTACCCCATACACCACCTGAAACATTCATTCCCCCCACCACCACTGCACAGTGGCTGCAATTTGTACCATCTACAAGATGCAGTGCAGCAACTCGCCAAGGCTCCTTCGACAGCACCTTCCAAACCCCCGATCTCTACCACCTCGAAAGGACAAGGGCAGCAGATGCAAGGAAACAAACACCTGCAAGCTTCCCTCCAAGTAGCACACCATCCTGACTTGGAACTATATCATCGTTTCTTCACTATTGCTGGGTTAAAATCCTGGAACTCCCTCCCCAACATTACTGTGTGGCTGTGCCTTTACCACATGGACTGCAGTGGTCCAAGCGGCAGCTCACGGCCACCTCAAGGGTATTTAGGGATGGGCAACAAGTCTTGGCCTTGCCAGCGATGCACACATCCCAAAAATGAATTAAAAAAACACTGCACAAAACCTGAATAAATGAACCATAGGACAATGAATACAAGTTGCTTGCACTGAATCCAAGCTTCCTTTTTCTAAGATTTAATTTGAATTAAATTGGAAGAAAGTCACTGACAGAGGCCTCATAGGAAGTATATGAGTCTGCAAACAATACTGAAAATGTAAGCCCTGAACACCAATTCAATTTAAAGGGGAGGACAAGAGACTGACCAAGCTTTTGCTCATCTGATCTAATATCTCCTTATGCAGCTTGATGTCTATTCTGCTCTGTAATGCTCTTATGAATTCATGCACCACGGAATGTTTTATGACGTTATAGGTTCTGTGTAAGTTGTTGCTGTTGGAACTGTGAAAGGCAAATTTAGCACCTACACACACAGCGTTTTCCAAAATTATGGAATGCAGCAAATGGTGCATGTTGAGAAAATACTCCCAATAGAAGGTACATTTTAGGGAGAAAAAAAAACAAATGCAAACCTCCTGTCTCATAGGACGTTTCAAATTTCAGCTCCATGAAGGAAACCATTCAACTGAAAGTAGCAAGCACCCCCAAAGGGAACCCTACAAATCAACAGGCTTTCTAATCCTGTACTGAGTTTTGGGAAACATAGCATCTGCAGTCTGAAACATTGGCACGCTACATTGTTATGAAGCCGTCTTTGGCACTGCGCAGGCTTTGTTGGAGTCTGCATTTTCACCCACTTGTTTTAAATCCTTACTGACACTGAATCGTCACTGGAGGATGGGGACAACAATCCAGTTTCAGTCCTTCAATGTCAACACCCACCATCCAGCAAAGAAACTGAATAAAATGACTGCATAAAGTTCAATGATTAGTAAACGGACACGGGACGATTTCAAAACAGTACTATTCCTTTGAGGGCCTGGGAAAGCACTGTGCGGCTCCGCAAAAGACGGCTTAATACTACCTGATTTGGCCTCCTCAGTCTTTAGAGTAACCTGCACTGAGTGGAGTTAGGTCATGGTAGGCATCGTACCCAGGTGCTTAAATGGCCATCGGGGTCCCTACTGCCATAACACCAACTGTACCAGACTCCTCCTGCCTGATTTAGGTAGGTACTCCATATCAAGCAGTGTTAAAATCCCCGCAGAGTGACCCCCATGGGGGAGTTACCATGCACACTGGTTCAATGGGCTGAATTATATGAGGGGGTTGGGGGAGTATTACTCACGACCGACACCCGCCCCCGGTTACGAGCCAACTGACTTTTAAAAAAGGCAGCCTGCAGAGATAATACTCTCAGGGCAGCCTTAGCAAGCTGAGAATGGGACTTTGGCCCCTTTTTTTTTGTTCGTTCATGGGATGTGGGCCTCCCTGGCTAGCCCAGCGGTTATTGCCCACCCCTAACTGCTTTTCAGAAGGTGGTGCTGAGCTGTGGTATAGTCCATGTGGTGTAGGTACACCCACAGTGCTGTAAGGGAGGGAGTTCCACAATCTTAACCCAGCGATAGTGAAGGAACGGCGATATATTTCCAAGTCAGGATGGTGACTTGGTGGCAGGTGGTGGTGTGCCCATGTGTCTGCTGCCTTGTCCCAAGTGGTAGAGGTTACTGGTTTAGAGACTGCGGGTTTGGAAGCTGCTGCTGAAGGAGACTTGGTGAGTTGCTATGGGCTGCTTTGTCCTGAATGCTGTTGAGCTTCTTGACTCTTGTGGGAGCTGCGCTCATCCAAGGAAATGGAGAACATTCCATCAAACTCCTGACTTGTGTCTTGTAGGTGGTAGACAGGCTTCGGTGAGTCAAGAGGTGAGTTACTCTCTGCAGAACTTTCAGCCTCTGACGTCCTTTTGTAGCCACAGTATTTAAGTGGCTGGTCCAGTTCAGTTTCTGGCCAATGGTAACCTCCAGGATGTTGATAGTGGGGGATTCAGCGATGGTAATGCTGTTGAATGTCAAGGAGAGATGGTTAGATACTCTCTTGTTGGAGATGATCATTGCCTGGTACTTTTGTGGTGTGAATGTTACTTGCCACTTATCAGCCCAAGCCTGAATATTGTCTGGGTCTTGCTGCATATGGACATGGACTGCTTCAACATTTCAGAATTCACAAATGGTGCTGAACAATGTGCAATCATCAGCTTCCTCACTTCAGGCCTTATGATGGAAGGAAGGTCATTGATTAAATAGCTGAAGATGGCTGAGCCAGGACACTATCCTGAGGAACCTCCTGCGGCAAAGACCTGGGACTAAGATGATCAGCCTCCAGCAACCACAACCATCTTCCTTTGTGCCAGGCATGACTCCAACCAGCGGAAGGTTTTCCCTGTGATTCCCATTGACTCCAGTTTTGCTAGGGCTCCTTGATGCTACACTCTGTCGAATGCTGCCTTGATGTCAAGGGCAGTGACTCTCACCTCACCTTTTAAGTTCAGCTCTTTTGCCCATGTTTGGATCAAGGCTATAATGAGGTCAGGAGTTGAGTGGCCCTGACAGAACTCAAACTGAGCTGAGCAGGTTATTGCTGAGTAAGTGCCAATCTGATTGGCTGGCAGTTGAGTAGTACTAGCAGTGTGAGGGTTCAGTAGTGGCTACTGTTGGGACTACAAGCAGTCCTGAGGAGAAGGAACATGGGTACCAGACTGAAAGATGAGTCTGGGGTTTTTGGATGGGGAAGGATCAGGTCCCTAGGGTGGGCTGGAGGGGGGGGGGGTGGTTGTGGGTTTTAGAGGCCAGTGGGGAGGCACAATGGGCTGTAACATCGTGGGTGGGGTTGGGTGCCTCTATATGCACCCTCCAGAGTAGGTACCCACCACGGCACCCACACCTCCTTCTTGCCTTTTCACCAAAATTGGCAGAAAAGCAGCCTGCCTACTCTCCACTGCTATCCACCACCCAACATATTATGGAGGCAGAGACAGAGGTAGACCCTTAACTAGCCCTTAATTGGCCAGTTAATGGCCTCTATAGGCCTGAGGGCAGGCAGTCTGGCAGATGTACTATGGGGGACAGCTTGGAGGTGGGCAGGAAAGCGTTGGGCTACAGCCACTCATCCTATTTTAGGCGCAACTCCCTGCCTCAAACTCACCCGGTGGGGGGACTGTAAACTTCAGCTCTATATGTTACATATTCCATCTAATTATTTACTTCAGGACATTCAAAATAATTCATTTCATTGAACAGTATTTAAATAGAGCATTATTAATGTGAAGTTACATGTTTCTTGTCAAAGGACAAATGCTGACTTCTGTGCTGAAAAATAGAAATGATTACTTTTAAGTTGCTCCTTAAAATCTTCCTCTTGACCAAGCCTTTGGTCATCCATCCTAAAATTTCCGTTCATGGCTCGGTGTCAAATCCTGTTTAATAATGCTCTTATGAAGGGTCTTGGAATATTTTATTACTGAAGAAGGCGTGATATAAATATGACTTGTTATTGTTGAAGCTGCTCACAGTGACTGCCTCTGGCTACATTTTAATGATCGCCACAGACTGGAAGCCTTGCTAGTGTTTGAATTATTAATGTATCAGTACCATTATGTGCATAAGAACTGCTTCACTTTGGAATTGTTCACCAGGGCTGGGTTACTCCAGAACGGCACACCAGGACTGGGTTATTCCAGAATGGTACACCAGGGCTGGGTTATTCCAGAATGGTACACCAGGGCTGGGTTACTCCAGAACGGTACACCAGGACTGGGTTGTTCCAGAATGGTACACCATGACTGGGTTACTCCAGAATGGTACACCAGGACTGGGTTGTTCCACAATGGTACACCATGACTGGGTTACTCCAGAATGGTACACCACGACTGGGTTACTCCAGAATGGTACACCAGGACTGGGTTACTCCAGAACGGTACACCAGGGCTGGGTTACTCCAGAACGGTACACCAGGACTGGGTTACTCCAGAATGGTACACCAGGACTGGGTTGTTCCAGAATGGTACACCACGACTGGGTTGTTCCAGAATGGTACACCACGACTGGGTTACTCCAGAATGGTACACCAGGGCTGGGTTACTCCAGAACGGTACACCAGGACTGGGTTACTCCAGAACGGTACACCAGGACTGGGTTACTCCAGAACGGTACACCAGGACTGGGTTACTCCAGAACGGTACACCAGGGCTGGGTTACTCCAGAATGGTACACCAGGGCTGGGTTGTTCCAGAATGGTACACCAGGACTGGGTTACTCCAGAATGGTACACCAGGACTGGGTTGTTCCACAATGGTACACCATGACTGGGTTACTCCAGAATGGTACACCACGACTGGGTTACTCCAGAATGGTACACCAGGACTGGGTTACTCCAGAACGGTACACCAGGGCTGGGTTGTTCCAGAATGGTACACCAGGACTGGGTTACTCCAGAATGGTACACCACGACTGGGTTACTCCAGAATGGTACACCAGGACTGGGTTACTCCAGAACGGTACACCAGGGCTGGGTTACTCCAGAACGGTACACCAGGACTGGGTTACTCCAGAACGGTACACCAGGGCTGGGTTACTCCAGAACGGTACACCAGGACTGGGTTACTCCAGAACGGTACACCAGGACTGGGTTACTCCAGAATGGCACACCAGGACTGGGTTACTCCAGAACGGTACACCAGGGCTGGGTTACTCCAGAATGGCACACCAGGACTGGGTTACTCCAGAATGGTACATCAGCATTGTATTATTTCAGAATTGTAAATCAGGACTGGTTTACTCTAGAATTGTAAATCTAGATTGGTTTATTCCAGAATTTGAAATCAGGGTTGGTTTACTCCAGAATTGTACAACAGTACTGGATTACTCCAGAATTAAACACGGAAATGGTTGATTCCAGAAATGCCCAGGAGGTCTGCTTTATCCCAGGAATGTATTAAACCTCCTGGCTGGAAGTCACCTGCCCAGCTAATGGAATGGAGGATCACCCAGGTTTTATATGGGGAACAGGGCCTGTCAGATGCTGATAAACAGAACCTGGGAACAGTCCTCAGCTGTTGGTCCTGTTCTTCTTGAAGTCTGAACGACTGCCTCTCATTCGAGAATTTGATATCTGGAAAGACTATCATGTGGTGAACACTTTAATATCTAGACTAATTCTGAAATGTTTACAGATATCTTTACTGGAATATCTCCAAGTGTTTCCTGGATATGCTGCTTCAGTTTCCCATGAGGAATGCACAGCTCTCTATTAATTTTCTTTGACATTTCCTTTTACAATACAATTTATTGCTTAATAGAGAAGGATCAAAAGGTACACATTTCCCTTTTCATGGTTGGAAAGTACACATTTATATAGAGCGGTTTAATTACTTTTAACAAAAATAAATGAATTGTGCTTTCCACTAGTTGCTGGACTGGGAACTTTGAAAATGCAGCTAAATTAAGTTTGCAATCTTGGAAGTAACCACATCATTACAGCGATGCTGGGCTCAAAGTACGCAATGGCTTGTTGCATTTCCTCACGGGGGTAAAGTTACCCAATGTCCTTTCTGTTTGGATACAGATGAATACACGTTCTAAGAACTATTATTGGTCTGCCACTATTTGCAAATAGTCACTGAATCATCACAGAAGAAGGCTCTTTGGCCCATCATTTGTACCTGTGCCAATTTTAGTTCCAGATCAGTCAAATTTACTATACTCCAAAACTATTTCCCTGGTCTTTCCCAGAATCTTTCAATATTTTTCCTTCGATTATGAAAAGATAATTAGCTGTTGCAAAATGAAAATTACATCTAAGTTATACAATTCAATCCTGTCCAATAACTAAATATTCTAAGCATTGTCTGAATGACTTATTTTGAGAATTGTTTTTGATAGGGAATTATTGAGGGTTTTTTTAAAGAGGTTCTGCCATTAAAAACCCCTAAATTGCATATGTAGCTCTTTGATAGATTTTTAGACTAGAATATTTGATTCTCACAGAACTCAGAAATTAAATAGATGTCAGGTCACGACAAATCCAAAAGTCTCAACTCTTTGGACATTTTGTTTTACCTGTTTAGCACTTGTTATAAGCAGGGATATCCATCACAGGAAAAAACTGTGCACCAATTTTAGATCTTCTCCCTCATATCTTTCACTGGTACATTGATGACTGTGTGGGTGCTGCTTCCTGCTCTCATCCTGAACTAGAAAATTTCATCAACTTTGCTTCCAACTTCTAACCCTCCCTCATCCTCACATGGTCCACTCTTCCTTTCCCTTCCTCAGCTTCTCTATTTCCAGTTCTGGGGATAGGCTATTCACCAATGTCTACAAGATCGCCAACTCCTACAAATAGTTGATTATACATTCTTCCCAGAACCCCCGCCCTCCTTCCCCCCCTCCGCCAACATTTCCCATAAGAAGGCTATTCCATTCCTCCATTTCTATTGCATCTGTTCTGTCAATGCCACGTCACATTTTGATGGGCCTTCCCTCTTCCTCAGTCAAGAATTTCCCTCCACTACAGTTGACAGGGCCCTTGACCACGTCTTTCCTCTTTCCTGTGCTTCTACTCTCAGCCTCTCAACCCTTCATCCTAGAATCACGACAGGGTTCTCTTGACCTCACCTTCCACCACACCAGCTGCCCCATTTAACAGATGATTCTCTGTCATTTCTACCACTTCCGGCACAATGCCACAACCAAACACATCCTCCAATCCCTTCCCTTTCAGCATTCCGATGGGATCCTGTTCGTTCTTCCATCGCCTCCAGCACCTGTTCTCCTTCCCCCAGCATCTTTCCATTTCACATCCTTCCTTCTCACTGTCTATAAAACCATAAGACGTAGGAGCAGATTTAGACCATTCAGCCCATCGAGTCTGCTCTGCCATTCAATCAGATCATGGCTGATCTGATAATCCTCAACTCCATTTTCCTGCCTTTTCCCCATAACCCTTGATTCCCTTACTGATTAAAAATCTGTCTATCTCCAGGACCCAGAACAATCCTTCAGGAGGAAACAGCAATCTACTCATACCTTCTCCAACTTTGTATTCTCTGTTTGCTGCTCACAAAGCAGTCTCCTTTACATCGAGACCAAAGAAAGACGAAGTGATCACTTTGCTGAGCATCCCATTCAGCCCACAAGTGCAACCCTGAGCTTCCAGTCGCTTGTCATTTTAATTCTCCATCCCGCTCAATGCAGGCTTGAGGGAGAACACCTCATCTTTCTACTAGGTACAGTCTTCTGGGCTCAAGACGGACCTAACAATTTTAGATCTCAACTATCGCTCCCATTCTCTTTTGGGCAGCAGATGGTAGCAATGGGGGGATAACTTTGCCAGAGACGTTGAGAGTTGAAGAGACTTGTGAGCTGGTGGGGAGCCCCTATCAGCGCGTAGCTGGCAGGCTGGTCCGCATCCCTGGGCTCTACCTGCCTTTCTTCCACCAAATTCTGGGAGCCTTTTCCTCTTATCCAGGTTTTCCATGCTTCCCTCCTCCTTGGCTTTTCTGCTGCAATCTTTTGTTTCAAATAAAAACAGAAAACGCTGGAAATACTCAGCAGGTCAGGCAGCTGATGCTCCCACCTTCCATCTTTTGTTGCCGTGCTCGTCTCATTATCACCCGATACTGCTTCGTAGCATCATCCCGTTTGTCATTTAAGTTCTCCTCCCCTCGATCTTAACACAGGCTTCTCCTTTTTTTCTAAACTGCCCCCCACCACCCGTCCCGCCTTCTCCCTGGCTCTGTACCTGCTTAAAGGCTGCTCATCTCCAACATCTTCCAGTTCTAGTGAAAGGTCACAGACCTGAAACAACGGCCTGGGTTTTAACCCTGGGCTCACTCTTCACAGGGTGTTCCGAGGTGGGGAAGCGCAGGTTTCCTGGATGTTAGGCATTTTTAACTGCAGGGTTCCTGTAAATTTTCCAGTTGGTTTCTCGCTCACAAGCTGCCTGATTGACAGGCTGAAGGTCTGTCAGGTGAGAAGCCTGCTTCACAAGGCCTCAGCTGAGGAGATCAGATGGGGTGTTAGAGATCATTGGGGTGGGGGTGGGGGCTGGGGGTATCTTGATGGCAGGGTGGGGGAGTCTGGTGGTGGGCAGCGGGCGGGAGGACGGAGAAGACAGGAGACAGATTGCTGGGGTGGGGGTTTGGGGGGGGGGGGGGGGGGGTGTTGTGGGAGGGGTTGCTGGGTATCTTATTGAACCTGTCAAAAATGCTTTCATTCCTCCTGGCCCACAAGCCGTGCTGTAAGAGCACTTACCTCATGGATTCAAACCCTCCCACCTCTGTTCACCTCTCGGGTTTTCCGAGATCTGGGAAGTCCGTCTGGTGTGAGTTAAAAATATTGTGACTGATTAGAAAGCAGCAAGCAGCCTCATAATAATACTTAAATGAACAACTTGCCTCCCACGAGCAGATTGGATGCCCCATTCTCAACGCACCTCCATTAAAACCATTAGTGGGCAGATTCTCAGCAGATCAGGCTCCTGTTTCAGATTTTAACCTCTGACACGACTTCAACCCACTAATTTTGGGGAATTAAGGTCAATGGTCTTTCTCTCCCCACAGGCGTTTCCTGACCTGCTGAATGTTTTCCAGCCTTTATTTCACTATTTTCAATCGCCAGCAAAGAGAAAACAGTATTGTCAAACAAGTCTTAACAACTCAACAACCTGTCCTTCCAGTTCACCTTAGGCTACACACTATCACCAGCTTTAAGTGTAGATTACAAAAGTTCAAAACACTAATCCCAATTACAGTTTGCAGTCTAAAACTCAGTTTGTACAAGGAGCGTACAGCAAACAAGAGCTATACAGTAATAGAATGGTGCATAGCTAATACTCATGGGTCAGAATTTTAAGGCCCCATCATGGCAAGAACGGGGCTGTAAAATGCGGCGAGCCAAACTAAAGTCCATGGACTTCCACTGACTTCAGCAGGACCGTAAAATCCCGCTGTCGTAAAATTCTACCCGTGGTGGATATTCTTTGATAGATGACTTTTATGTTCCCCGTGATGATAACCAAGGATTAGTATCACAAGCCTAATACCATAGACACCTCTACACTAGACACTGAGCATTTGAAGATACCACCGTCATTTCAGCCTAACAGGCATCCTCATCCTTCAGCGCCTCGGGTAATGCTCATAATTAATGCTTTCCTACAGCCAACATTGTATATAATGGTGTGCTACTTTATAAGGATTAACATCGACTGGTATTAGCGTCAGGCTGTCAAATCTACTTGTAATTCTAATCCCCATCAGTAAGCGATACCCTTCACGAATGATAATAGCTCATCTCCTTAGGCTGAATTTGACTGTGGGTCTCCAAACACAATTGGTACTCAACAAGATCCCCTCTTTATCCAGTTGCATCAACTAGTGCTATCAAAATACACAGTTCAAACGGAAGAGCTGAATTATTAGAGGCTGTTTACAAACGGCACATTTTACCAGCTGTATGCAAATATGATCCAAATCTGTTTGTCTAAATATAGAAGCATCTTTGACAATGAGCTATATTTTCAAAGTCAACTCACCTGCTGTTCCCCTTTATGTAATAAATCCTAAATGTGCCATTTTGTTGTATTTTATTCCTAGGTTCTCAGATCTCAGTGCAAGTAGAATATTGCTCGTCACCTATTATATATCAGCGGTAAATTACACACTTGACATGGCTACCAGGATTCCCAGAATCCAATCTTATATGAACAAAAATTAGGAGCAAGGGTAGGCCATTTGGCCCATCAAACCTGCTCCACCATTTGATAAGATCATGGCTGATCTGATTATGGCCTCAACGTCTGGAGTTCATTTAACCTACCCACCTGGCAAGAAGCTGACTTGATCCATTCCTTTGCACTCCGACCTAGTTAACTGCCCATTGATTTCAGGGTGTACAGCAGGCTGATGACCCAAACCCATCCCTCTCCCACCCAGAGGCTTTAAACAGCTGTGATCCGCTTTCCGAACCTTCTGATTTACTTAGTTTGTGCCAGGGGTTGTTCCTCTGGGTCCCTGACCACAGCTTTCTGCCACCTGGGATTTCACTCCTGCCCACCAGCCGGTTCAGTGGGTTTGACCGGGAGAGGCCAACAAGCTCCAGGCAAATGAGGCCTGCCCATTAAAACTCGCTGGGCCTCTCTCACCGAGGAGAGCGTCCAGATCCACTGCCTGTCTCAGAACCTCCTGTCCCATCCCAACCCAAATTCAAATCAACCTCCAAACCTCAGTGAACAATTTCTGACTCTAGTTCAT
The DNA here is from genome assembly GCF_017639515.1 of Carcharodon carcharias. NCBI lineage: Eukaryota > Metazoa > Chordata > Chondrichthyes > Lamniformes > Lamnidae > Carcharodon > Carcharodon carcharias. The sequence goes on along the minus strand of NC_054492.1, from coordinate 13,256,208 downwards.
TCCTGCCAGAGCCTCAGACCTGTGTAACTCCCGCCCCCCCCATTCTTCAGTTCTTTCTCACTCTGATAATCATTAGGTTTCTAAAACCCAAGCATCACTGAGTCACTAGTTCCTGATTTGCTGCTTCCTCCCTTTCAAATCTGCATTATGTGTTATCATTTTGGCTTCTCAATAAGGGAAAGATCACAAAAAAGTATAATTGAAATTTGTGAAGTGCAACCTCATTCCATACGTAAATACTGCACTGACTAGACCTAATCTCAAACACTAACAGAGAAATGAATTGCTTAGATGCCTATGAATGTGTGCACTTGGATTGAAAGGTCAGAAGTATAGAATGAAAAGGGACAACCTTCCCAACACACGTACTCTACGAAATGAATTTAAACTCCTGAAGGACTACAGGATGATACCAGGGCTTAGAGAATTAAATAATGAGATCAGGGTGCATAAACTTGGCTTGAGCTAAGGAGATTGAGGGACGATCTGACTGTAGTGTTTAAAAGGATAGAAGGATTTGATGGGGTAGATACAGAGAAACTACTTTCTCTTCTGGGAGAATCTTAAAAGTGGAGGTAGGCCATTCGGAATGGTAAAAGAAATCTGGAATTCCCTCATGCAAGATGGCTGTGGATACTAGGACAACTGGAGCTCTTCCAGACTGAAGACCATTTTTGTTATGTAAGGGTAGCAAGGGAAATGGAGCTAAGGTGAGTAAATGGACTGGAGTACAGGTTAGCCATAATCCAGCTGAATGATGGGAACAGACTCAAGAAGCTAAATGGCCTCCTCTTGTTCCTATTTTCTCAGGTGAGTGACCAACAGATGACTCTAGCATAAGGGGTGACATTTCTCCACGTACTTTCTAGCGAACCTGTGGTAAAAGTGCAGCCGACGCTATTCCACTGGTTTCCCTGGAGTGATGTACACATGCCAATGATTTTCTGACATGCTCTCCCTGCGGGCAAGGCTCCACAGCAGGAGTGTGCGTTCAGTGAACCCTCCCATTTATGTTTTGGTTATCCCACTTGACAATCTTCATCAGTCAAATGAGATTAAAACAAGTCACTGCTACAGTGCCAAGTAATGGAAATACACATAATTCACTACTCAAAATGATAAATGTACAAGGGATCAGCTAATATAATGTTATGTTAAAAATCTATTATTCTGTTCCACACAAAGGTATTCCACATTTTACTTTTATGTCATATAGGGAGAGTTTTTTTGTAACCTAAGTCAAGGTAGAAAGAAATCCTGCCTTTATTGAAGGCGCAGTAGCAGTCACGTTGGGCTGGATTTTCATCCTCAGGGTAGGTAGCGAGAGTCAGGAAAACTCCCAGCTTGGCCCACCCACCTCGGGAGAAAATGCTAACAAGGTCTGGACTTTCATTTCGGAGGTGTATTTAAGAACGAGATAGATAGGTTCTTGATTGGTAAGGGGATCAAAGGTTACAGGGAGAAGGCGGGAGAATGGGGCTGAGAAACTTATCAGCCATGATTGAATGGCGGAGCAGGCTCAATGGGCCGAATGGCCTAATTTCTGCTCCTATGTCTTATGGTCTTGTGGGTGGGGGGGGGGCGCAGGTATGGACTGCAGTCGGGCCAGATGACACAGGAAAGGTTCGGAGGCAGCCGCAGGGGTAGCTGTGACGGACTGTTTAAAAGGCCTGCCTCAGTGCACTTTGGCCCCTCATGCTTTCCATGCTATGGTATGTCCCCCAATCACCCTCTATGGCAAAGTTTTGGCACTTTCATGCCTATCCACCCCTTTACACTGTATAGGACCAATGAACCCTATAATTACAGTAGGATGTATAAAAATAGCTTTCATAAGTCATTCATTGATAACTGCCCACTTTCTTAAAAAAAGAACACCTTTTTACTACAGGCTAATAAATGTTTCAATTGTCCAGACCATTTGAAGTATCAATAGCTGAAACTGTATGCACTTGAAACCTCTTAATCTTGTATAAATAAACATTGTGCAATTGATAGAAGAGATCAAAGAGTCAGAGCTAGGAAGAGGCAGAGGGGGACTAGGACATGCCTTTCCCTGCAATGGTGCTGGTCAGGTCAGGAATTCAGGGTGTGGGCTCACCATTCAAACCAGCTGGCACCTAGTCCTGTTAATAATCGGAAACCCTGGGAATGGGGTCAGGAATCCCAGAATTGGGTCCGGCTTGCCATTTTAAAGGTCTGCTGGGTTTTGTGACCGCAAAAATGCAGCTTGTTTTCTTAGTCCATATTTCCATTTGTTAATGTTTCCTTTTTTAAAAAAGACTTGCACTTGTAAAACGCTTTTCATGGCCATGGATGTCTCAAAGTGCTTTACAGTCAATGAAATACTTTCATAGGGTAGTCATTATTGTAATATAGGAAATGCGGCAGCCAATTTTTTCACAGCAAGCTCCCAGAATGGCAATGTGATAATGATCAGATAATCTATTTTTGTGATGTTGATTGAGGGATAAATATCGATCTGGACACAGGAATAACTCCCCTATTCTTCTTCCAAAATAATTCCATAGGGCCTTTTACACCCACCAAAGGGGCCTCAGTTTAATATTTCATCTGAATGATAGCACATCTGACAGTGCAGCACACTTGCAGTACTGTACCGGAGCAACAGCCTTGATTTTTGTGCTCTAGTCCTGGTAGTGGGATTTGAACCTGGAACTTTGTGACTCGGAGATGAGAGTGCTACCAAGTGGACCACAGATTCATTTTCAGGATGTGGGTGTCACGGTCAGGACTGAAATTTATTGCCTTGTTGCCCAGAGTTTGAAACAACAGGATAACTTGTTACAAAAACAGAAAGCGCTGGAAAAACTCAGCAGGTCTGGCAGCATCTGCGGAGAGAGAAACAGAGCTAATGTTTCAAGCCCAATATGATTCTTTTTTGGAAACTCAAGACATTAACTCTGTTTCTCTCTCCACAGATGCTGTTGCATCTGCTAAGTTTTTCCAGTGCTTTCTGTTTTCACTTCAGATTTCCAGCATCTGCAGTACTTTGCTTTTAGGATGGCTATTGCTAGGCCACTTCAGAGGACAGTTAATCGTCAACCACACTGGTGCAGGACTGGAGTCACAGGTAGGCCGGATCAGTAAAGACTGCAGGCTCTCTTTTGTGAAGAAGAACCAGTTGGGTTTTGATTATATCTTCATATTTTTACTGACAACTTTTTAATTCTAGGTTTCAAATTCTCAAACTGCAATGGTGGAATTTGAACTGAAGGTCTCTGGATGACAAGACCACAATGCTACCATTCCCAGCTACATTTATTTCTCGATCCAACAGTTAAAGTAGAGAAAGAGAAAATCCTACAAAGGTTGCCTTATTGTCTAAAATTCCCAAAGCTTTAATAGGAGCACAAGGTCAGTATGTTATGCATTACATAAAGTAAACTTTGAACCAATTACTAGAAACAGGAAGGCATCCTCCCCTCCAGGCTTTTTAATTTACCGTACAGACTTGGGCTATCCGTGATACAATCGTGTTCTCAAAAAAGTCAAATTCTTTGCCAGTTTCGCTGAAGAAGAAATAGACTTTTCCATCGTCTGTATTGGGATTCTTTGCAGAGGATCTCTCCCAAATAAACTCTGAACCTACAAACACTGGATCTGTAAAACAAGTAATAGACAGTTTAAAAATATGTCTAGCTCCATGAGTTAAATACAAACCATCGGTGCCCCTGGCTATGGAATGCAAGGTTGCAAGCAATGCTAACATTTGACTGGTGTTCACTGACAAAGCTAATTGAATGAGACTTTTCTTTATAGAGCGATGTTGGATTGCTTTAAACGCTGAATAGCAAATGCTGTGTAGAATCAGAAAGTTAAGGGTCTGGCTTTTACACGACTGAGCTGAGCAGCACATGATGTTCCACCCACTAAAATAATCAGGCATAAAATTCCTGCATTAAATCAAGGTTATTGGAGTTCTCCTTGCGGTGAAAATCTGTCTCAGCTAACACCGAGCCTGGCACAAGAATCTATGTTATACAGAGAAGTAAATGTACACAATGAATACCTGTACTCAATAAACTGTCCTTCTGTCCGGACAGCAACAAAATGGTTAAAGGCAAGACTTCAGTTGCCATTAATGTTTTACTTCATCTCAGCCAGGCTCAGTAAAACATCGCCAGTGATAAGAGAAGTCCAAATGGAAAGTTTATTGATACTTTTAGTTCAGCTATGTCACCAAGAAAGAAATGCCAGAATATTCATTGCCTGTGATCAGGACCTGCAGTCTCATAAATCTCTTGAAGTGCATGTGGATATTTGCCTCAGGGTCCAAACTAGAATCTGTTGAGCTAAGTGACTGCTCCACTATCAAGAGGCTCTGGTTGTCTGCAGCTACATTAAGCAGCCACCTCTTACATAACCCTGTTATTTTCATGTAAGTTCACTTTCAATTTCTATTGCTTGTCCAGAGGAAGTTTAGTGCATTATAGCCCTATAAAGTTAATGCTGCAATATATTAATTAATAAAAAATCTGGAGAGTCATACTTGATGGGTTAAAATTACATAGAATTACAGAGGTAAATGCTAACATGCTTTTTTGTGGACACATAACCCACTCATTTGGTAAATGCATCAGTTCAGAAGATTGTGCATCTGACTTTCTATTATTAGTTGTGCTCGCACTGCCTAAGCATGTCATACCTTAACATACTCGACCTCAGTTATACTGAACCTTGAGTGTTATTCTGAGATTCAAAGGCAGCTTGGTATACAGTACCAGGGTGGGAAGAGCTTGGCAGGATAGGAGAATTTGGCAGGACACATGGGTTTGTCAGGAAAGAAGTGTTTGGTAGGGTGGCAGAGTTTGGTAGGACAGGAGAGTTTGGTGGAGGGGGTGAGTTTGGTGGAGGGGGTGAGTTTGGTGGAGGGGGTGAGTTTGGTGGAGGGGAGAGTTTGGTGGAGGGGAGAGTTTGGTGGAGGGGAGAGTTTGGTGGAGGGGAGAGTTTGGTGGAGGGGAGAGTTTGGTGGGGGGAAGAGTTTGGTGGGGGGAAGAGTTTGGTGGGGGGAAGAGTTTGGTGGGGGGAAGAGTTTGGTGGGAGAGTTTGGTGGGTGGGTGGGAGAGTTTGGTGGGGGGGAGAGTTTGATAAGGGGAGAGTTTGGTGGGGGGGGATAGTTTGGTAAGGGGAGAGTTCGGTAAGGGGAGAGAGATTGGTAGGGCAGGACACTTTGGTAGGGTGGAAGAGTTTGGCAGGGTGCAGGGACTTGGTAGTACCATGCTGTTTAGCAAGGCAGGAGCTCTTCTTGCAAGTTGTCATCACATCAGAGGTACACAGAGCCTTGTTCCCAGGTATTTCTTAATCTAGCTGCTTGCATTGATCTGCCTTTGGATTTTCTCTCCTCCTTGTGGAGTAGCATCTATCCTGTCCTCTACACCTCCCTTTAATGGCATAGCTGAGATCAGCAATCATCAGTGATCCCACCTCTCTGTGCCACCTTTACACACCAGCAACACCACTCTGAAAAATGCCTTTTTGATGTGGGCTGAATGATTATTTTTAAGACATCCTTCCTAAGAATTCACATTTCAGCATTTGTTGCCTGATACTTACCCTGGAGCCAATTGAGAGAGTTCTCAGTTTTTAAGGGTGGTTTATTACCCAGGCTTCTTGAAATGATTGGCTCATTTCCCTGAAAATTGCTGACAGTTCCTGCGTACAATTCTCCTTCTGGTAAAAATAAAGACAAACACAGATTAAAAATATCCATAGAATTCTGTGTTTAATAAACAATCTTTACATATTTATATATCTAATATTAATCGTCCAAATGTAAAACACAAAGATCTACATTGAACCCAACCATTTAAAGAATGAAACAAAAATATAGCACCTCACTGATTCAGTGCTTTTTCTTTATTCATTCATGAGTTGCAAGTATTGCTGGGAAGGTCAGCATTTATTGCCCATCCCTAGTTGCCCTTGTGAAGGTGGTGGTGAGCTGCCTTCGTGAACTGCTGCAGTCCATGTGGTGTAGTTAAACCCACAGTGCTGTTAGGGTGAGAGTTCCAGCATTTTAACTCAGCAACAGTGAATAAACAGCGATATAGTTCCAAGTCAGGATGGTGTGTGGCTTGGAGGGGAATTTGCAGATGATGGTGTTCCCATGCACTTTCTGCCCTTGTCCATTTAGGAGGTAGAGGTTGTGGGTTTGAAAGGTGCTGTTGAAGGAATTGTGGCTGCAGCGCATCTTGTAAATGGTACACATTGCTGCCCCTGTGTGTCAGCGGTGGACAGAACGGATGTTGGAGGTGGTGGATGGGGCACCAAACAAGTGCGCTGCTTTGTCCTGGGATGTTTTGAGCTCCTTGAGTGTTGTGGGAGCTGCATTCATCCAGGCAATTGAAGAATATTCCATCCACACTCCTGACTTGTCCCTTGTAGATGGTGGACAGACTTTGGGAAGTCAGAAGGTGAGTTATTCACTGTAGAATTCCCAGCCTCTAACCTAGTCTTGTAGCCAAAGTATTTATATGGTTCGTCCAATTTTGTTTCTGGTCAATGGTGACACCCAGGATGTTGTCAGTGGGGAATTCAGCGATGGTAATGCAATTGAATGTTGAGGGGAGGTGTTTAGACTGTTCCTTGCCTTGATGGTTATTGCCTGGCACTTGTATGGTGCAAATGTTAGTTGCCACTTCTTAGACCAAGCCTAAATCTTGCCCAGGTCTTGCTGCATTCAAGTACTGACTGTTTCAGTATCTGAGGAATTGCAAATGGGGCTAACACTGTGCATTCATTAGTGAACATCCTGACTTCTGATCTTATGATGGAAGGAAGGTTATTGATAGAACAGCTGAATATGGTTGGGTTTAGGACACTACCTTGAGGAACTTCTACAGAGACATCCTGGGACTGAGATGATTGGCCTCCAATGACTACAACCTTGTGCTAGCTCTGATTCTAGCCACTGAAGTGTTTCCTCCCCGATTCCCATTGACTTCAATTTTACTAGGGCTCCCACACTCTGTCAAATGTGGCCTTGATGTCAGGGGTGCAGTCACTCTCACCTCCCCTCTGGAATTGAGCTCTCTTGTCCATGTTTGGAGCAAGGCTGTAATGTGTATAGCATTGAAACCTGCAGATTGAGCGGAATCGACAGAAACAGAAGTGGCCATTCAGCTCCTCATGCCTGTTACACCAACTAGATGATGGCTGATCTGCACCTCAACACCATTAACCCACCTTTGCTCCATATCCTTTGTAACCCTAACCTAACAAAAATCTGTCAACCTCAGTCTTGAATCCCAATTGATCCAGTCTCTACAGACTTCTTGGGGAGATACTTCAAGATTTCTACTACCATTTGTTTTAAGAAGACTTTCTCAATCTCCCTCTTTGGCCTGGCTCTCCTTTTAAGATTTGCTATCTAGTTCTGGACTCCCCCAACGAGAAGAGGCATTTTCTCTTTATCTGAATCCTTTTTCAATTTAAAGAACTCAGTTAGATTACCATTCAATCCTCTAGATGCCAGGGAAGGAAAAACTGACAGAAGCTTCTGGAAGAGTTGAATCCATTGGCAGAAACGGTGTTTGATCAGCAAAGTGATCGCTGTTGTTAACTGGGATTAAGATGTGTGTTCCAACCACCAACCCTATAATCTGACAGTTTACTGGCTCAGGGTACTGCCTCATTTAATGAGTTTTAATCATATATTGGGTAAGAACTGCTTGAAACCGGCTTTTACCCACCAACCATAATTGCAGTCGACTTATAGGTTGGGTCAAAGGGACATCGGCCTTTTCCATCTTCCATTAAGAGATTACCATTGGGACCTTTTGCAAGAGAGAAGTCGGTGGTAAGCTACGAGGAAAAGATAATAGATTACACTTTGCGCAACTTCCTGGTGACATTTTACCTCTTAATATCTAAAGGCAGCAGTGTCAACACTTACAATGTAGGCACAAGTGGGGCTGAAAGCATAGGTTCCACAAACATAAATGTGTGTACTGTTCACCTGGAGGAGGATCTTGATGTAATTGAAGCAATCACTCTGCAACCAGACAAACATGTTAGAACCTATCGCTCACTGTTGGTCTTAAATGTACCTCAACAGTTAATTCTCATAGCAAGGAGCCTTACCGATAAGCTTTTGCCCTTAAAATGACATTCGTTCCTCTTTTGCTCTGGGGCTTCCCAGATAACCTGTAAAGGGTATATGAATAAAGTTAAAGAACTTGCATTAACATTTGAAAATGGGTTTCAACATCTGTTCCAGAAATTATTCCATGTAAATAACAACAACCTTTCACTAGCTTACCTTCAGCTAGAGTACCGTCAAAGGGAGGGAATAGCACAGTATTTTGTTCCAGCAGCAGGAGGCACCAATAATCTGTTGACAATTTTTTAAGCTCGCTGGCACCAGATGTTTAGGCATTATTTGGGTCAGGGATACTGAGGATATGGCTTAACCCAACACTTGGTTGGACATTTTCCAGGTGTCCTTTGGTTGTAAAGGCGTTAGGCCACTTCATTTACGTCGAGGTGTCTAGAAAATGGCTTAACTCCATATTAGGTTCATTCTACACAGCGTGGTACAATCTCAACCCCTTGAATTCTTTGTGTGGGGCTAGCTGGGTAGGTTAGCTCAGTTGGCTAGATGGCTAGGCAGTGGTGTAGAATGATGCCAACAGTGCGGGTTCAATCCCCTGAAGGCTGTCTCCTTGCCTTGCTTCATGCTTGATGTGAAGTAGTGCCCCTCAAACTATACAATCCCTTGTCTCTCTCTAACAGAGGGAGAAGCCTAGGGTTCCTCATAGACTATGGCTAACTACTGATGTGTTTGCCTACCTGTCCATGCCCCTTGAGCACCCAAGTTTGGCTTCGTAAATCCACTCAACAGCAGGGTATAAACAGTACTGCACACAAGTACTGCTGCGCTGCTGGGAATATAGAAGCAGCCATTGTCCATTTGGCCCTTCAAGTCTACGGTGCCATTCAACAAGATCTTGGCTGACCTTTTATCTGACCTCCATCTTCCTGAGGCTCTGTTCTGCGATCAAATGTATTTCCCAGTGACAGGAGGAATGAGTGAACACGAGAGTTTGATTGTGGAATGAGCAGAAGGAGCCAATTACCACATAGTTATTTGGCTGCCTCCCATTATAACAGGGAGGCCTCCCTTTTCAGCAGCTCCTGTCAGTCGTGATTGGCAGCCACATTAAGATGCACACAGTCACCCCTTTGAGATGTTTCTAGATAGTTTCCTATTTGAAGGCTGGATTCTGTGGGGAATTTATGGCCACCTTCTAAACAATCGACTAATGCAACTCCTTAAAAACCAACTCATGCTTCATAACAGTTGATGTCCCTCAGGAGAAAGCGTTTAATCATCTCGTCCTAAAATACCGAAAAGTGCACTTTTTGTGTCTTTACTTACAATAAAGAGAATAATTTAAAAAAGAACAGCATTCTGAGAGATTTTTTTAAAAACGACATGAACCATTTCCTATGCAGAGAATCCCTCTAACTAATGTAAAATCAGCGAGGAAATAAACCTAACAGAGGACTAGAGGAATTGGATGGGATCCCTGTCTAATGTCAAAAACCATCCCTTGCTGTGTTTCTGTGACACACTGGGAAAACCATTTCCATTATAATCAGTGATTTACCACTGTCCTTTTCTCAGGGGTAATCGAATTTGGTGAATGACTGTTTCTATCAATAAAGGCGTACAATTCAACAAAACTCTTCATACGTTACTGATGTGTTTGCCTACCTGTCCACGCCCTTTGAGCACCCAAGTTTGGCTTTGTAAATCCACTCAACAGCAGGGTATAAACAGTACTGCAATGTTCAATTTAATTTGCTTTTAGAAATTAATCTGCAGTCAGTAAAAGGGTTCAACACTGTGGTGATAGTTTTGGTGGCAATGGTCAGTGTGGGTACTGATACCGACTGATATTAGTAACAGGGATTTATCTTGCTCTCTAGGAAAGTGGTTCTGTGAAATTCTGGTTATAAATATTCAATTCAAGATTGTTAACCAGAGGAGCTGCACTGGCTCATTTCATGGAGATATCTAGCTGCCGCTGACCTGGTAACCTTAAAACCAATTGGATCACTTCAGTCAGGTCTGGGATGAGGCTGCCTCAAAATTGACAACCGAGACAACAGAGGATTTGTCTTCACAGCCTTTGGGAAGCTGGGCTCATGTTGGTTCGGTAATTACACAACATGAGTGACTGACAGGAGTAGATATCCTGTCAGTCACCCTGCCAGCGAGAGGAGCCCAATACCTAATGGCAGAGATGGTGGGGGGAGGGGATTGAGGGACATTTGCTAAAATAATGTGACAGAACAGTATCTCTGTGGCTCTGTGTCCTGTATCTGGGTGTACAACTCTGACAGCTGACAGCAATATGTGATTTGATAGTGGAAATCTAGTTTCCAATGGATATGCGTCTACAGTCAAAAGAAATTTTCCTTCATACAATAGCACTAATTATCCGTTAATTCTTAAATTGATGACAGTTATAAGAGACTATAAAGAGAAGTAACAAAATATGACAGCACTAATTTGCCCAGTGTCAAGATACCTTCCCATCACCTTACAGATATAAATATGAATATACCTCATTTTTGAATTTATTGGGAGCAATATCTGAAACATCCAAGGAGAAAATAGCATCTCTTGCACCAACATAGAGCACTCCTCGCTCAGCACTCAGCAGCAGCTTGGTGTAGTTCCGCACTCCATCTCGGTAGAAATGTTTGACTGGTCTGTCTGTGTTATCTGCGAAAGGAGGAGCCACATGGGTTAGAGAAAGTGACATGATCCCTTCCTCAGAGAGGGAGTTGACAGCAGCTTCTAGCTCAGGTTGGTCAGGCCTTATGGAAGTTTTACTTTATGCAGGATGGTGGGGTTGGGGGCAGTGCGGGGTGGGGGGGTCATTAATGGTTTAAAAACTGAAGCTCAAATGGATGCAGTAGAATCATAGAATGTTTACTGCACAGAAGGAGGCCATTCAGCCCACATGTCTTTGCTGGCCATCTGAAGGAGCAATTCACCCAGTGCCACTCCCTTGCCTTTTCCCCATATCTCTGAAATGTTTTCCTTTTCAGATAATGATCCAATTCCCATTTGAAAGTCTTGGTTGACCCTGCCTCCACCACATTTTAGGGCAATCCAGATCCTAACCACTCGCTGTGAAAAAGTTGCTCTGCATGTCGCCATTGCTTCTTTTGCCAATTACCTTAAATCTGTGTCCTCTGGTTCAATGCGAACAGGTGCTCCATATCTACTCTGTCCAGACCCCTCATGATTTTGGATACCTCTGTCAAATCTTCTCTCAACCTTCTCTTCTCCAAGGAGAACAGTCCCAATTTCTCCAATCTTTCCATAAAACATTTGAAGTCAAAATATTTATGCAAACGTTTTTGGGTTTCTTTTCAAAGGTAGCGAGGAAAGGATTCAGAAAGGAAGGTTTTGCATCTATGTGATGCCTTATTAATTCATGCCTCTAAAAGTAACACACGAATTTTGAGGTGCAATCCATGTAAATGACTGAGTGACCAGCTGATCTGTTTATACTGGTTGTGGTTGTGGGAGCAATGATGGCCTAAACACTGGGAGGTCTTCCCATTTCTTTGAACAATGCCATGAGATTGTTTATGCGACATCAGCAGATGGGGTTTTGGTTTAACAGATCATTTGAAAGATGGCACCTCCAACAATGCAGCACACTCCCAGCACTGCACCTGAAGTTTCAGACGAGATAATCTGCTTTAGCCTGTAGTGGTCTTGAACCTCCAATCATCTGACTTAAAGACCACAAAACAGCAAGCTGGCACTTAACTATACTTAGAAGATATGAACAGCCAATTTTTTAAGGCCAATTATGTTAAAATGGGAACTAATTTACATCTGCACACCCTGGTTTAAATGTCCGTGGCCCTTTAAACCCATTTAAACTGAAGACTGGATTGTCTTTTACTCCCTTTGTGCAACGGCATGGGAGCTAGACCAGTTACTCTTTAAAACAGTCCTTTAAGCTGCACCATCATAACGTGATGTACTGTGTGGTGGAGGCTGATTTAATCATGGCTTTCAACAGATAATTGGATCATTATCTGAAAAGAAAGAATTTGCAGCGCCAAGGGGAGTAGCACCAGTGAGTTGTTCTAACAGGGAGCCAGCACAGACACAATGGCCCGAATGGCCTTCTACTATGCTATGGCCATTCTATTATTCAATGGAAACAACTTTAATTCCATGAGCGAACCATCTGGACATTAAAAACCCTTCTCTGGTGACACTGCAAAAATGTTACAGGGAAATTCGTGAGCTTAAATATTTATGAAACATTACTCTTTCTATTCTAAATATTGATACCCGTCACTTTGCCTGTGTCTAATTATATTTTAATGGCTGCCAAAATGTCATATTTGAACTAAGGTCAAGAAAAAATGAGTAAACAGTCATCTTTGGATATAACTTGAATATAAACACAGTCGGTTCAATATTCTAGGCACTGAACTAGGAAGGGGAAGATTTAACAAATATCATAAATTTATTAATTTTTCAATAGCCTCTGGCTTCATTACTCACAATGTCCATGCTGGAATTTTGAATAAAGAGTTACACTGGGGAAATAAAATTGACCCAAGCAGAGTGCAGACTTATATTAGTCTTTGTGGCACCTATTTGCTTATTCTTGAGAAACCAGTGAATACTGGTTTCAGTGCTGTGAAGATCAATTCACTTCTCCATGCTCAGTCAGGATTCCAGCATGCTGACACAAAACTAAACTGCAAATTAATTTGAATTGATTAATAATTTAGCACGCTGATTAGTTTACATGCTACCATCAAATCCAATGACATTTTGCTGCTATCTCATTTCAGGGTTTGTGTCCGTACAATTATTTTGAGAGTTACTGGTTGAGCCTCAGGTGGAGTATTGCATCTATTTATGGACACCACATTTTAGGAAGGATGTCAGGACCTTGAAGACAGCGTTGAGGAGATTTACCCGAGGGGCACCAGGGACGAAGGATGTCAGTTATGTAGATCGGAGATTGGAGAAGCTGGGATTGTCTTCATTAGAGCAGAGACGGTTAAGAGGAGATTTGATAGATGTGTTCAAAATGATGAAGGATTTTGGTAGAGTAGGGGGAAACTGTTTCAATTGGCAGGAGAGTTGGTAACCAGAGGTCACTGATTTAAGATTATTGGGAGACGAATGAGGAGGAGAATATTTTTACACAGCAAGGTGCTTTGATCTGCAATGCGCTGAGAGGGATGTGGAAGCAGATTCAGTTGAAACTTACAAAAGGTAAATGGATAGATATTGAAAAGGAGAAATCAGAAGGTCTATAGGAAAAGAGTGGGAGGAGTGGGGCTAATTGGATAGTTTTTTTCAAAGAGTCAACACAGGCATGATGGGCTGAATGGCCCCTTCTATGCTGTAAGATTCTGCAACACTACAAAGAATTTGTTAACAACTTGTCTTTATTACGTTACATTGAGCTTCTTCATTTTATTCTCTTCTACTTTATAAGACAACATGTGCAATCAAAATAAAAGTGTTGGCTTCCTGGCAAGTTATTCAGGAATGTGTCAAAAACGTTGCTGTTTGAACAGCATTTCTCTCGAGTTTCAATTCGCGATAATGGGTTCAAATTCAGAGCAAAATGGGTGGGACTGGAGAGAGTACATTTGAGCAGACCCTTCGCCTCTGCTCTGGGACCCGAGTTTGAAACAGACCCAATGAGAAAGATAAAATGGAAATCTCCGCTTGTCTAATGGCTGCAAGAGCTGATGTCTGAAAAGACTTTTGCTGACCACAAGCCCACAGTAGAAAACTCTCAGAAATAATGATCAAAGAGGCCATTGGTCTGGCTCAGGGAAATTCCTGCACTTGTCCAACATTGTCCTTGTTGACGACTGAAGTTATTTTTTTAAGCTGCAATTTAAAGACCATTCTTGGAGACTAGTGATCGAGGAGAGCCCCTTTTCCACACCTAGCTCATACGGTATCCAATCCGAGCTCTGGAATTCCCTCTCCGGCTCTCTCTCCTCCTTTAAGTTGCTCCTTAAAGCCCATCACTTTGGCCGGTATCATGTCTTACAGGTGGCCAGCATCCTGATGTCTGGTTTTACTCAGCATAGTCTGTGAGGCTGCCTCAGGGCAATTATCTTAAACTGGGGTCTCAGGCATTAGATTGCTTAATTGCAAGTGCTGAAGGCCTAACAATCATCCCTGGGCACCTATTTTCTTTCCTTTTGCTATACGATAGGCAGTGCACTTCCGGAAAGAAATGTGCACATGCCTTTTGTCTGGAGATCAGCTGTGGCCCAGTTGGTAGTATTCTTGCCTCCGAATCACAAAGTTTCAGGGTCAAATGTCATTCAGCGCTTTCAGCAGAAAAATCAAGGCAGATACTCCAGTAAAATACTGAGGGAATATTGCACTTCTGGAAGTGCTGTCCTTTGGATGAGATATTAAACTGCCTGCTCAGGTCACTGGACTAGTAATCCAGCTCTGGGGACACAGGTTCACCACGACTGCTGGTGAAATTTAAATTCAATTAATAAATCCGGAATATAAGCTAGTCTCAGTAATCGTGAACGTGAAAGCATCATCGATTGTCGTAAAGACCCACCTGGTTCACTAATGTCCTTTAGGGAAGGAAATTTGTCACCTTTACCTGCTGTGGCCTACACATAACTCCAGGCTCACACCAATGTGGTTGACTCTTAGCTGCCCTCTGAAATGGCCGAGAAAGCCATTTATTTCAAGGGCAATTAGGGATGGGCAACAAATGCTGGCCTTCCCAGCGACGCCCACATCCTGTGAGAGAATGAAAAAAAGACTCTTTCGAAGGAGAACAGGGAAGTTATCGCCAGTGTCCTGGCCAATACTTATCTCTCAATCCATATCAGAAAGACAAATTATCTGGCCATTATCGCATTGCTGTTTGTGGGAGCTTGCTCTGTGTAAATGGGTTGCCATGTTTCCTAAGTTATAACAGAGATTACACTTCAAAAGTAATCAGTTGCCTGTAAAGACATTCATATGGTGGACATGAAGAGTGCTACAGAAAGGCAAGCCTCTTTTTCCCTGCCTAATTGGGAACTTACTAGACCAGTTGTCTTCTGAAACACAGATACTGTGGGGACAAGGCATAGGTCAAGGTGTTAATCTATCTACAGCAATTGCCTGTTAAATAGTATATTAAAACCTCTGAACTTGTTGATGAATAAGAAACATTACTCAGGCCTATCCTAAATCTCTAGTCAACTAAACGTAGAGGCTGCCTCCTTATAATCTTCATAATACACAATCTAAAATATTACAAAATATATTTGAAGGAGCCTTTATCTCCCTAGAGAGCCAACCGGCTCCTGATACAGCAAGACAGGACAATCTTCTGCGAGGTTAGATGATCCATTATCATCTTTCCCGGAACAGTCTGAGCTCGGCTCCAGTCCAACTGCATACCACATGTGGTTTCTGTGGTACCAAACCACTGCTGTGGTTATAGATCTGAATCCCAGATTGGGGCTGTTCTTTAATCTGCTGCCCGTCATCTGCCAACCAATATAGCGTTTGGCTTTGTCAGTTCAACGCACAGCTGGGCTGTTCAAGTCTGGCCACGTCAAAAAGAAGTCTGCAGTCAACTTCAAGAGATAAGATTCTTATGCTGTAAAATAAACTGTTATATCTCGGTCATCTTCCAGTTCTGATGAAACATTAACCCTGTTTCACTCCCCACAGATGCTGTCTGACCTGCTGATTATTTCCAGCATTTTCTGTTTTGTGGTCTTTTGCTTTTGGGTTAAAGTGGCTGTTATTTCCCTCAACCTTAGAGCCAGGATGGCACAGAAGGAGGCCCTTCAGCCCACCGAGTCCATACTGGCCCTTGTCAAGCAATGTTACAAATATTCTTGTTTTTGACAGATAGTGGCAGTTTTTTGAAATTCTACATGTTTGATCCCAGGTAGTGGGTTATAATGTCAATTATGTATTTATTTCTCATTCCCTGTTTCCCCAGATGCAACTTTAGAGGGTATTAAGAGTCATCCATGGCCCTAGTCCTAAAGGGGTCGGGCCCTGGGAGCCAGGGACTCACTACATTGTGAATTCCCATCTCCTGTGGTTTTGGTGAGATCTGGCACATGGCCAATGGAAGCAGGTCTGAGAAAAAGCACAACTCCAAGAAAACTGCGGAGGGGTGGGATTTTGTTCACTGAAACATCATTGTCAGAAGAGCCTAAGAGCTCAGGAACTTAGGAACAGAGGAGGCTATTCAGCCCCTTGGGCCTGTTCCTCTTAAAAATGAGATGATGGTTGATCTGTAGCCTAACTTCATCCACCTGCCTTGGCTCCAAATCCTATTACATCTTTGGCTAGTAAACCAATACGTTTCTTCAGCACACCCCACCGACACCCCCCCCCCGCCACCTCCTCTACCGCCTCCAACCCCAGCTACCCCCTCTGCCACAACTAGGCCAGTCCATAGCACTCAGCAGGTCTACGAATGCAAGCACCCCCCATGCATCAACAATGGTACAGGTGCCCAATGTTGTCAGGGTGATGAAGAAGCCTTCCTAAGGCCCCAATCAAGAGTGGAGACAACGACAGTAATTCCGCGCAAACAGGCTCAGCATTTCTCCCCCAAACCCATGGATTTTGAGAGCCTCAGTGCTTTTGTTATGCAGGGCAGGTATGTCTCTAATGATGGGCCATAGCTTCCTCGGAGTAGCAAGCAGCATCGGATTGCCACTCCGTGCCCAATTACATATGTTCATTTTTTTCCCAGCCGGTCTTGCCCGATCTTCTGGCTCAGGCCGGGTGAGATAAAGGAAGTGCAGCCCATCCTCGAGGCCCGGTGTTGAAATGCAGCTCCGTCGTAGTGAGGGAGGACACACCATTTTTACTGGTAAGTTTAAAGGTCCCATGAAATTTAAAGGCTAGGAAGAAGCCAAGTGTCTAATGTAAGTGGATAGGATTTGGGGGGTGAAGGGGATTGGAGATTGGGGGCTGGTGGGGGTGGTGTGTTAGGGCCTCGGGAGAGGATGGGCTATTGGACTTTGGAATGCTGCAGGGGTCGGACCTCAGGGGGAGGTGGGGTGAGGTTGGACCTTGGTGGGTTGGAACTCAGGGGGAGCAAGAGGGTTAGGACCTCGGGAAGGGAGTGAGGGGTGTTAGACCTCGGTGGAGGGGGCGGGTGGGGAGTGGAGGGGGACAAATCCTGTTGGGAGGGCAGATGGACCTGAAGGGGAAGGGGAGTGTGTGGGACCTTGGGGGAGGGTGGGGTTGGACCACACTGAAGGGGTGGGTCGGAACTCCTGGGAGGGGCATGGGGGGGGGTGCGGGTTTCGGACCTTGGGTTAGGTGAAGGGGGTGGGGGTGGGGTGGGTGAGGGAGCAGACATCGGGGTGGGGGGGGGGGATGTACCTCAATGGGCCGTGGAGGTTGTGGGACCTCTGGGGGAGCGATTAGGTGGGGTCAGATCTCGGTGGGGGGTGGGGTGTCAGAACTTCGAGGGTGGGGGTGACGGATCCCTAGGGGAAGGGGGAAGGTATGTGGGGGGTGTTGGGTCTGGTCAGGGGAGGGGATTGCTGCAGGCCCACGGTGGGTGTGAATCCCATGGGGGTTTGGGGGGAGGTGGGGGGGGTTGTCAGTAATACCTTGGGGGCTGGTTAGTCGGCGGTGGGGGGTGGGGGGGCAGGATGGGAGTGGGAGTACCGGGGGGTGGGGGGTTGGGTAGTTGAGGGGTCAGGGGAATCACGCTGGGCTGTCAATCTGGGTCTTTACAATAGATACCCAGAAGTTAGAAGAGGCTTTAATTCTTCTAGCTTTTTCTGGGTAACTATTTGTGTAACACAGTCGGAACATTTTGAAGTTTGTGATTTAAGTCGCAGTTTCGGATGGTTCCCAATGCAGGGCAATTATCTAGAGGAAGGTTGCACTTCTGGGCAATTGACATGCAAACCCTACCTGGGAACTTTTGAAGGGGATTCCCCAGCACATCTCTGGGGTACACCCCCTCCCCCAAATCCTAGATTTTGGGCTGAGCTCCCCAGTTGACACTGGGGAGCTCAGCCCAAAATCCAGGAATTTGATTCCAATGTGGAGGATCATCTCCTTATGGTCCTCTGGTTGAAAATGTGACTTCTTACAGTGAAGGCCAAACGTTTTAATAACTTTACTTAGTTGCACTCCTCCTTTGCCCAGATAATCATTGCTTCTCTAAACCTGCACTGGAACAGCAGCCTAGGTTTTATACTCAAGCCTCAGGAGTAGGACTTGAACCAACAACCTTTGAACTCAGACAGCGGAGAACTACCAACTGAGCCACAAGTGACATCCTGGGAACTAGAGGCCCAGCAGTTGTTCCAACTTCCTTCAACTCAGAAATGATAAGTCTAGGAAAAACATTAACTTCAAATCAAGGCCTTTGAGAAACTCCAATTAAAACACCTTGACTAAGATGCTCAACGTTACAAAGTGAAATGATATAATTCAACCATGTTGTTGTGAAACAATTAACTGCTTAATGTTAAAAGCCTTATTTTTGGGTTTATGGGTAACAGACTAAGTGGATGAACATTTTAAGAAAATCACAATTTTGCATTTCACTTCCTGCCATTTCCCGATTACCCTGACAGATCAATCAAGGCAGCGTTGTTTTTAATAAGTCCTTAGTAGCTTTTAATCGGTCATTTTATGGTGACTTTCTACACTTTTAATATTTGTGCCCCCATTCCACCTTCATTTTGACTTCTAGTTCTTTTACTTTGTGTGGAACAGAAAGATGATCACCATAGGACAAGGGGAAACTGTTTGCAATAACGTATCAACAAATCCCTCGTAGCCCTGCACAGAATAAGCCAGACAGAGCTGGCCAAATCCTGAAGAACACATTGGTTAGACCAGCCGGCGGCAGGTGGTGAGAGAACCAACGAGGAGGAAAGATCTATTTGACCTGGTCCTCGCCAATCTATCTGTCACAAATGTATTGACCTGGTCCTCGCCAATCTATCTGTCACAAATGTATTGCTAGGAGTGACCAACATGACGGTGGAGACAAGGTCCCAAGTTCACATTGAGGATACCGTCCAGCGTGTTGTGTGCTTCTTCACATATTAAATCATTAAAAAAAAAGCCTTTGCAGCTGGGCCATCATTGTCGGGGGAGGGTGATGGTTGGCGGGGGGGGGGGGGAGGTGATGGGCAGTGTTGGAAGGAGGTCAATAGCCCCTCCATCCTTCAGCTGTTTCTGAACCAGGGAAGCGGGCAGGGCTTCTAAGCCTGCCTGAAAGCGCTGTCCTCCAGTCTGCTGCCAGGGAGCTGTCTCTAGGCCGCTGTACTCACCCTGCTGGCTGCACAGAGCTGGAGGCCAACTGGAAAATCCCAGTCAGTCTCTGACAACAGGCCTTAATAAGCCTTTAGCACTTATAGGTGGGCACTCCTTCCATGTCCTCCAATCCCCCTCCAGTTAATTGTCCACCACCAATCACAACTGCAGAGCTTTGATCTAGTCTGTTAGTTGTGGAATTGCTTAGGTCTGTCTATTGCACACTGCTTAGCGTGCATGTAGTCCTCTGTTGTAGCTTCATCTGGTTGGCACCTCATGTTTAGGTATGCCTGATGCTGCTCCTCGCATCCTCTCCTGCACTCCACTTCTCCTGGACCCAGGTTGATTCCCCTGACTTGATGGTAATGGTAGAGTGAGGGATATGCTGGTCATTGAGTTTCCAGATTGTGGTTGAACACAATTCTGCTGCTGCTGATGTTCCACAGTGCCTCGTAGATGCCCAGTTTTGGGCCACCGGACGTTCTCTGAGTCTGTCCCATTTAGCAGTGTGGTACAGTCACTCAAAGGATAGATGGTATCCTTGGTGGAAGTCAGAAGCCCATCCACAGTTGGCACTAAGGGCCTTTCAAAGGGCAGTTATAAAAGACAGCATGCAAATGGAGTCACACAAAGTGACAGCTGGGTAAGGATGGCAGGTTGACCATAGTGAACCAGATGAATCTTTGCAACAAGATAACAGCTTTCGTGGTCACTTTTCCTGGTAACAGGTAATTATTTCCAGATTTTGTTAGAAACGGAATTCAAACTCTCAAACTGCCAAAGTGGGAGTGGAACACACTCTCTGGATTCTCATTCCAGTGGTGTACATACCCATAACATGACAGAGTATTGAGAAGGACAGAAAATACCAGCTGGTCTTAAATAATAATTTAGTTTTCAACAGATACTTCTGCTGCACTGTGGTTGCCAATCCTCCAGGAATTGTCCTGGAGTCTCCAGGAATTGAAATATAAATTTCTGGACGCTGTGAAAAGCTTTGGTGATGGGGAGGGTGGGGGGTGGCGGGGGTGGGGGTTTAAAAAAAACGTTGTGGATTTTTAAAGATTTTGTTTTTCATTTTCTTTGAACGTGTCTGTGTATTAGTTGTAAACGTATTAAAGATGTTCAGGGGTGGGGTAGATGGGTGAGCATGTGTGAGTGGGCAGGGCAATTGGGGATGGGTGGTCACGTCTGGGGCCTCTAGGAATGAGTACAATCAGAGTTGGTGCCCCACACTACACGGATAATTTACCCATCAGCTACCATGTCAAAGCTAAAAGCCATCTTGGTGATGCACCCTAGGATAGGGTTGAAAGCATTTTCGCTTCCATGCTCATCAGAAGGTATCCCCTTCATCCCTTAAGTGTTGCAGACCCGCAGGCCAGCACCGCTCTGTGGAACCCTTTTGTGTGGAAACCATTCAGCCGTGCTCCACTTCAACATTTGTGGGAAAGCTTTCAGTTCCTCGAGCTGTCCTTGAGCCAAGACAGGCAATTCTTCCCATCCCCGAATGGATTAACCCTTCAGCTTCCTGGTATCTATTCACAGTTCCCATAGGCCTAGTATTTAGCAGAACAGCCTGTGCGACAAATTAGCCACTAATCAGACTTGCTCTTGTAAACAATACGTTTGCACTCAGGCAAGATGGAATTTTGCAATCAGCCGTCTTTGGAATACCGTGAACAATTTATCGCGTTGAGTTTCATCTCTGCTTATGCTCTGCTATAATTTAACAACCATTCATTCAGCAATTGAACCTCAAATATGACTAAAAAACAGCAAACATGTTTACAAGAGAAGCCAAATACACGGAGGCAGAATTTATCTAATTGCTTCTCGTTGAGTGGATCGGTCCCTGGACTTGAATCAGATAAAAGTTGGAAAGAGAGAGGGAGGGCTGTTTGTGCTTTCCAGTCACTGCCGGCATGGTTACTATGGAGCAGTCTTAGCTTGTTCGTCTCAACTATTATTAATCTAATCTCGCTTCACCTGAAATGGGTTCAGGTGTACTGAGAAGTGTTCCTTCAAATCATTCATCCATGTCAAATGGTGGTAGTGTGCAGTTCATGCAGGCAGATTACACAAAGGCTTACACACCTTCAGTTCAATGGAGTGTGGCGGACATTATGGTCAGATTCAGTGCCAAATAATGGATCTATTATAGTGTTATCCAATAGGATAGCCACTATGCACATGAGGCTAATTGAGAATCCAGGAAGGGAATTGAAACCTAAATAACAGGTGGATTGGGGTCAGTTGGGCAGGTTTTGGGGGGGGGGGGGGGTGTGGGGTGGTGCGGGGCGGTGTGGGGCAGGGCAGGGGGGGTGTGGAGCAGGGCGTTTATTGTCTGAGAAATCTATTTCCTAGCCCAGACCCACCCATTTCTGCTTTAACTGAGACAGCAATACGATAAATATGATAATGAGCCTACAAGCTTGTGGAAAACACTGGTCTACAGCTGTGCAGTACTGAGGGAATGCTGCACTGTCAGTGCTGCCATCTTTTGAATGAGATGTTAAACTGATGATCTGTCTGCCCTCTCAGGTGAACATAAAAGATCCCAAGACATTACTTCAAAGAAAAACGAAAGAGTTTTTCCCAGTGTTCTGGTCAATATTTATCCCAAAGTCAGCATCACTCAAACAGACTAGCTAATACTGCGTTTGTAGGACAGCTTGCTGAGCACACACTGGCTGTTGAGTTTCCTACATTATGACAATAACTACTCTTTAAAAATACTTACTTGGTTGTAAAGCGCTTGGGTCATGGTAGGTACTATCATATAAGAGCCTAGGACTTAGGAACAGGATTAGGCCATTCGGCCCTTTGAGCCTGCTCCGCCATACAATAAGATCATGGCTGATCTGGTTGAGGCCTCAACTCCACTTTTCTGTCTGCCTCCCATAACCCTTGTCTATCAAAAATCTGTCTAACTCTGCTTTGAATAAATTCAATGACCCAGCCTCCACTGCTTTCTGGGGAAAAGAATTCCATATTCTAACGACCTTCTGAGAGAACTTTATTCTACCTTTTGTTTATGTGGACCATCCCAAACCACGTCATTTTGGTATTACTGAATTGAGGCACTTAGAGATTCCCAACAGAGTCAACTGAACCCAATCCCGTAACTGCCACCAACCAATGCAAAACAGGCCCATAACTTGCATTCCCAAGTTTCCCATTTTAATGTGGAGGCCAATGTTAATAAAAACCGTAATCCATCTCTGTCATTCTTTAGCCCACGGACTTAATTTGATCTTTGAATGTAATCTTTCAGATATCATTCGGAACCTTATTAAAGCAGTCAGATCTTTCAAAAATCAATGTCATCCTTTCTTCACTTAAATCTTGAACGAAATTGAATGAAAAGCAAAAGCTGAATGAACAAAGTGATTTGTCATCCATTCCTTCAC
The DNA here is from genome assembly GCF_017639515.1 of Carcharodon carcharias. Classification (NCBI taxonomy): domain Eukaryota; kingdom Metazoa; phylum Chordata; class Chondrichthyes; order Lamniformes; family Lamnidae; genus Carcharodon; species Carcharodon carcharias. The sequence continues at coordinate 13,233,465 of NC_054492.1, read as the reverse complement.
TCGTTTAAAAAGAGTGTTTCTCATTTGAGTGAACTGCTAAATGACCAGCTTGTGATAAAAAGGTTTGGAATTTTGGGTGTTTTTAACTGTAATTTAACCATGATTCTGATCGAGGCATATTATTTCTTGAAAAATTAGTTCCCTGTTCAATGGAATTCAGCTATATGATCAGAACTGGGATTAAAGGCTGAATAGAAAAGTTCAAACAACAGGTGTGTGTATGTGTGTGTGTGTGTGTGTGTGTGTGTGTGTTTGTGTGTGCATGTGTGTGTGTTTCCATATGTGTGCTACTGTGCGTGTGTCTTTGTGTGTGCATGTGTTTGAGTGCACGTGCGTGTATGTGTGTATGGTGTGTTTGTGTATATGTGTCTGCATGCGTATGCACCTGGGCATGTGTGTGTGTGTGTGTGTGTGTGTGTGTGTGTGTGCTCATGCATGTGTGTGTGTGCCCTTTTGCATGCATGTGTGTGTGCATGCTTGCATGTGTGTGTCTCCCTCTCTCTGTCGTAATTTGTGTAATGAAGAGTATCAATTATGTAAATAAATAATAAAAATCCAGGCTCCCAGTCGGGGCTGAGTTAAGGCAGCTCAGCCAGGGTGAAGAAGCAACAACTGGCCTCGGACACCTTGGAAAGCAGAAAACACAGCCTGTGTTCCTGTTCCAGCTTGCTATCCAGTGATGCTGCTGCAAAGTGCTCACTGAATCATAGAATGATACAGCACAGAAAGTCATTCAGCCCATCGTGCTTGTGCCAGATCTTTGAAAGAGCTGTTCAATTAGTCCCATCCCCTTGCCCTTTCCCCTTTCCCATATCCCCACATAGTTTCCCCCTTAAGCATTTATCCAAATTTTTTTTTGACAATTACTACTGAATCTCTATCACCGCTCCTTCAGGCAGTCTATTCTAGGTCACGACAACTCGCTGTGTTAAAAAAAAAATCAGGTTCCATTGTTTATCTTAATTTATCCATGCGATGTGGGTGTTGCTGGTAATGCCAACTCTTGTTGCCCATTGCTAAATGTCCTTGAGAAGGTGGTGGTGAGCCACTTTCTTGAGTACCACTGAACGGCTTGAGGAGTGAACCATATTGCCGTGGGTCTGGGTTAGACATAAGAATGGCAGATATCCTCCCTTGAAGGTCATTGGTGAACCAGATGGGTTTCCTATAACAATCCGATAGTTCCATGGTCACCATTACTGATGCTAGCTTTTTATCCTAGATTTATTTAATTAATTGAATTTAACTTCTCCCAGCTGCTGTGGTGGGATTTGAACTTAAAACAGACCAAGCCTCCCATATTGCCCCATGATCGGACAACCTGATGATGCTCATGGAATGGGCACACACCAAAGGGTTGCAACTGTGTGTCGGCATGGAGAAGGGCAAAGAAGGAGTGAAAGTAAGCTGGGCAGGTAACTGCGAGGTAGAAAATGACAGCGCATTTTGCAACACATCAATGCGAGCAGGCCCAGGGACTGCATTTTATGGGTGCATTGTAGACCTTGTAACAATAACATGGACAGAGGGTTAGTGAGAAAACTTGGCTGACTACCAGGTAAATAATTGAAAACAAGTATAATCTGAGCGCAAATTAGGGAGGGCTAGATACTTAAATTGTAATTACTTCCAATAGGTTTGAATATTAAATCAGACATTGTGCAACTCTGCCTGTCAACTATACTCCTGTCAAAAGCAGCAGCAATATAAAGGACGGTAATTATTTGACTTTTCACAGGTTAAACCTGCCAATTTTAAAAAATATATATTAGCAACATAAGAGAAGTAGGAAATTCGGCCCCTCAAGCCTGTTTCACCTACAAATTATGTGGTTATTATCACATTACTGCCTATGGGAGATTTCTGTGTGAAAATTGTCTGCCATCTTTCCTACATTACAACAGTAACTAAACGTCCAAACTAGTTACACAGCAGTAAAGTGTTTTTGGACCTCCTGAAATCGTGTAAAGCTATATAATGAAAATGCAGGTTAGCTGATCTGTATCTTAATCTCATTTACCATTGGTTCCACGTCCCTTAATATCCTTAATAAACAAAAATCTTTCAATTGAGCCAGGCTCTTTGTAGACAGCTTTATAGGGAAGAGACTTCCAGATTTCCACAATCCTTTATTTCAATCAAATCAACTAGCACCAGTCAACAGTAGAACGCAGAGCTTCCCTATAGCATTGTGTCATAGGCAGGTAGGATACTGGCCAATTCCCAATTTTTACCCACTTCTTCTTTGGGAGTAAGTGAGCATCACCTGCTTCCCTGTATGAGGGCCTTAGAAAGCCAAAGTCCAAGCATCCAGCTGAAGTGGGATTAAATTAGAAACAGGCTCACAGGCAATCTGAAGAATCAGCCATCTCCTCCTGTTGCAGTATGAAAATGGGAACTATTTTACAGAAAAGGATAATTGTGCTGTATTTTAGTTATAGTCACTGTCCTTAACCTCACCTTTTACTCCCAATTACTGTACCAGCGCCACAGGCTTCACAACCAGGCAACTGATGTTTCATCCAGGATGGTATCACCCAAGCAGTGTTATGATTCAATGTCCATTTGTATTGTCACTGATTGCCATGTCATATCTTAATAAAAAGCACTAAAAAGTGCAAAATAGAATTGAGGCCCAACGAACAAAGCAAAGGATGAACCTGCATTTATATAGTACTTATGACAACCACAGGATGTCTCCAAGCACTTTGCAGCTAAAGAGGTACTTTTGAAGTCTAGTCACTGTTATAATGTAGAAAATACAGCAACCAGTCTTCACACTGCAAGGTCCCATGATAGCAGTGCGATAATGACAGGTTGTTTTAGTGATGTTGGTCAAGTAATAAATATTGACCAGGACAACAGGGAGGACCCCCCCTGCTCTTCTTCAAAATAGTGCCATGGGATCTTTTACATCCACTGAAGATGGAAGAAGAAATTTTGATTTAATATCTCAATTGAAACATGGCCTCTCTGTTAGTGCAGCACTCCCTCAGTGCTGCACTGGGGTGGCAACTCAGATTAGGTGCTCAAGTCTTTGGATGGGACTTTGACCCTATGACCTCTTGAGTCAAAGGCAAGAGTGCTACCGACTGACCCAGGCTACCGGCTTTTTTGTTTTCACACCCTCGGGATATATTTTAAATGATGCAAAAAGCAATACCTTGCCCTTCACATATTGATCTTTTTCTTGTGTATGTTTGCATGAGCATGAGGTGTTTAGCAGTTGTTGCTGGTTAATTAGGAGAAGCGGCCATGAGGAGCTGTGTGGTGAACCCTTTTGCCAAAAATATGGATTTTCTATCAGCACCTTTGCTACAGTTGGTAACAAAGAAATCATGGAATATAAAGCGTCAATCGAGCAGCAGTGACAACCTTATGCTTTGGGCCTCCTTCAAATAAGAACTTCAAGAATCTGTCAGATGAAAGCTGCAATTTTATTAGCGAATCTGTTAGTCTGGACTTGGTTTCCATGGCAGTGTAATAACATACAGGAGATCTCTGTATTGGCAAATTTTCCGTATTACAACAATGGGCGGAATTGTCCCAGATTTGCACCAAGTGCGGTAGCGGGTATGAAAACAGAGGTCTAAGGCGTTGGCTGCAACGGCAGGTTTTCGTGCCGTTTCATCCCAATCCCGGTGCATCCTGCCTCATTCCTAATGCATTCACGGAAAACATGCTGGATTGCAGGCGGGCAGGATCGGATGTGCGTGTCGTGCCGTGACCTCAGCGCTTCTTCGATCCAGGCGCCATACTTAGAGCACATCAGTGTGTCGCCTACTTCAGGTCTTCAGACCAAGACTGCTCCAGGTGACAGATGCCCTGAAAGCAAAGAAGTCGGCAGCCCCCAAATTTAGTGACACCTCCCTGGCGCGCCTCCTAGCTGCAGTGGATTCCACTGCAATGTCTTCGACCCCGACTCTGGCCACAGGAGGCCCACCAGACTCACCAATCCGGCCTGGGAGGTGCTGACAGCGGCCGTTAGTGCCAATAGAGCACAGAGAGGGGTCAGCCATCCAGTGTAGGAAGAGGATGAATTCTCTCATCGGTTCCATCTGGGTAAATCAACCACCTCATCACTCTCAACTCACACGCTCACAAACCCATCTCACATCCACAGTATCTCACACTTCAAGGGACAACACCACTAACTCTCACACACACCCTCACATCTCCATCAGGGTCATGTCCTCTGGAGCTTGCATCCTCATCCCATCCATGTCTCCGCTCACCACACAAACATTCCACGCAGTGCCATGTGTCCTGCTCACACTCTCTCCATCTGTTTTCATGCAGGAGAAGCTGGCTCACATCAGCAAGGAGAGGTCCCAGACCTGGGGTGGAATGGCCCATATTAGGCCTCTCGCTCACTTTAAGGAGTGTGCCATTGCACTGACTGTTGAGGACTGTGCCTGCTACAGTGAGGTCGATGGCAAATAACCACGTGAGGATCCTGCATCACATCATCCCTCTCTCAACGCAACTGCGAGTGCTCTCTCTCCTGCTTTTGACTGTGCTGCCTTGCACTAATTATCTCTACTTTGGTTCACAGGGAGCTCTGCCAAGTGACTGACACCCTCAGCCAGTCAGTCCCTCAGCTCCATCCAGGTTCTCACCTCCAGCTACGAGGACACCTCCTCCATTGAATAGCTGGAAATAAGCAACCTGGAAGACCCACCACAGTGCTTACCCACACCCTTGATCAGAGCAGTGACACACATCTCTGTGGGACCTAGGGGTTCACAATCTGGTGGTCACCGCATGGACACATATCCGCAGCAGAAGGATTTATTAATTGTGCTCTACAAGTTAGTGAAAAGCTCCATCTCCCATCTGTAGAATCCAAGCATGCTGACATCTTGAAGGATTAGAACGACATGGAAACTAGGCCTTTAAAACATCATTAAGGTATTGGATAATTTCCTGGTGATCTAAACTTTACACAAAACTTTTAACAATAAGTAATCCCATGTGGATTTCCATGTATCATTTACAGGCGCATTTGGACAAGAGCTACTGTTTTTTCCTCAAGAAGTTTTCGTTCCCCCTCAGTGGTCATTAATCACTTTGAAGTTAAATGTACACAATGAGTAATCTCCCCCAGTGTTTCAATCCATAAGCAGAAAGCTCAATTCTGTACTGATTTATGTTGAAACTTTTACACAAATTTTAGGCTTTTGATTATTGGAGGACTGCCTCATGAATTGGCAATGAAAACAATGCTTCCCCAAACTGGCCCTGACCTGCCTGATTTATTGAACCAAATTCCATACCCACGCTTTCGGCAGTTTTTTGTGATTAATATCTTTTCCAATGGTAATAGGGAGGGTTAGATCAGGGCTTGCTTATCTTTGCAACTGGCTAATACTTAGCTGGAAGAGAAAGTGACATTTTTCACCACATCCTGAGACTTCATCTGGTTGAGGTAAAAATTAGATTGAGTCTTTTCCTAACTACAGACACTGGATAAAGGGTAAGGTAGCATAATGCTTATGTTAATGAAACTAGGAATCCAAAGGCCTAGACTAAGCAATAGTGGACATGAGTTCAAATCTCAATATGGAAACTGGGAATTTAAACTCCAAGTAATTCAATCAATCTAGAATAAAAACTAATATCAATAACGGTCACCATAAAACTACCAGATTGTTGTAAAAATCCCTTTGGTTCACTAACGTCCTTTAGGGTAGGAAATCTGCCATCTTTACCAATGTCAGGTTCCAAACAAACAGCAATTGGTTTACTCTTAACTTCCCTCTGAAGTAGCCAAGCAAGCCCCTCAGTTGTATTCAAGAAGGAAGCTCACCACTACCTTCTTTCTCAAGGGCAACAATGGATGTGCAATGAATGCTGGCCTAGCCATCCCATGAATGAATTAAGAAAGAACTGTCTTTAATAGCCATCCTGCTTTTTTGAAATTTAGCATTGGAAACCAACAATAACTTGAAGTTTTGCCACAGCCAGCGTTCAGCTTAAGATACATTGGCAAACACAGGTGAGGTCCCTGGTTTTTATTATTGTTGAACAAAAGGACATTTTTTCCCAAATCAAAGGTATTTTGTGTAAAAATTCATTAGATTTCCTTCAATTGAGAACTATGGGCCAAAAGTGCTAAAAACAATTATAACCAGGTGGCCTTAATCTTACACCTATTGGATGGATACTGTAGGCATGTTCCTTGTCTTTAAGTATATATTTGTTCAACAGTTTTCAATAATTTCAAGGTATATTCTTGATTTTCTTTGCTCTTTAAGTGTTAAGAAGTACAGTATATAGGATTATTGAATTATAAATAATGGCAAAGAATCTAAAAACAAGGGAATCTTGCTAAATGGGGGAGATGGTGGCATAGTGGTGATGTCATGGGAACAGCTGATAGCAGGAAACTGTTTCTACTGGCAGATGGGCTGGTAACCAGCAGGTACAGATTTAAGACAATTGGTAAACAAAAAGAGGGGGAGAGAAGGAGAATTTTTTTATGCAGTTTATTATGATCTGGAACACACTGCCTGAAAGGGCGATGAAGCAGATTTAATGGAAACTTTGAAAAAGGAATAATACTTGAAAACGAAACGCTTGCTAAGCAGTGAGGAATAGCTGGGGAGTGGGACTAATTGGGGTTTTCTTTGTCAGAGCTGGCACATTCATGAGGGGCTGAATGGCCTCTTTCTGTGCCATATCATTCTATGGTATTCGAGATGCTCTTGGTTCATCAATTTTTCTCAGCCCACCAAGATATGAGCATGAAATTCCATGGGTCTGATAAACTCCGGTGTAAGTTATGTAACCTATGCAGATCTAGGTTTCAACTTAGATATAGTGAAGCGTCACATTGTCTGTTATTTTGGAAGCCATTTTCAGGACCTTTGCTGGGTGGAAATAGGGGCGATGGTGCTCCAGAAATCATGGTGTGGTACTCAATGCCCCTTCCCACTCCAGCCTCTGCCATCTTGTGTCAATGTTAATGTCAATTACATTGTTAAGCTTTGAATGTCAATTACATTGTTGAGGGAAACAGGTGATGGGTATTTTAACACATATAAATGGGGATAGCTGGGACACTGGGTGTGGGTGAGGTGTGCTTATCCTGAACTAAATCAACAAAATCTCCCAGCAAGGAAGGGCTCTGTGTCTTAGTTTTGCCTTCACCAAATAGTGCGGATCCATTTAACATCTTGGCCCCATCCTGAAAAAGGGGGTGGCAGTGCGCATGCCTGTTTTGGATGGGTCCTACGCCATGCATGGAACATAATTATCAGGTACCAAATGGGCTAGAACAAGTGGTCACAGTCTCAGGTAGACCATTTAGGACTGAGATGAGGAAAAACTTCTTCACTCAGCAGGTGGTGAACCTATGGAATTTTCTACCACAGAACACTGTGGAGGCCAAGTCAGTGAACATATTTAAGAAGGAAACGGATAGATTTCTGGACTCTAAAGGCATCAAGGGGAGAGAGCAGGAGTATGGCATTGAGATGGAGTATCAGCCATGATCGTATTGAATGGCAGGGCAGGCTCAAAGGGCCAAATGACCTACTCCTGCTTCTATTTTCTATGTTTCTGTCATCTATCGCTGCCTTCATTGAAAGGCCTTTATGTTGTACTTTCAATACAAGAAAATGTCCCAAGGCCCGTCACAAGTGCATTATCAGGAAAAATTTGACACCAAGCCACAAGTAAAACTTTATCAAGTTACACAAGTTACACTTTTACTGGGAAAGTTAATCAACCTTGACACCACAAAGCTCACTAACTAAATGCCCCCTGAGGGATAATCATTAAGTGGGTGCTCTATACTGATTGCTATCTAATTAAATTCTAGTGTCATTCTGTAAATGAATCATTAAAAGGTGCCACACAATGACTCATTTGACGTCAAACAAGTTCTCGTGAGTGGCTGTGGTATTAATTTACCCTAGGATATGCTTCCTGCTTCGAGTTGCTTTTAGATGTCATAGATTGAATGGCCTGCTTATCTCTGAAATGGAACCATGATGGTATAATTTAGATACAGGGTTTTCAGTCCTTCAACACGTAATTCTTTCCACAATTTTAACCTTCAAAATAGATAGTGGTACCAGGAGGAGGAAACAGATAAGAAAACAAGTTTAAAATTTGCTTTGATACAAAGATAAAAACGGATCCCCTAGTTTAGGTCGGATTAAGTTTTTAAGAAAAGAGAACATTTACATTCCAATAATAGGAGATTGAGGAAGGGAAAGCAAAGGTAAAGAAAGCAAGAACTTGCATTTGTATAGACTCCTGCACATCCTTGGGACTTCCCAAATAACTTCACAGAAAATGAACTATTTTTCTGAAACGTAGTCATTGGAAAAGGCGGCAGCCATTTGTACACAGCAAGCTCCCACAATCAGCAATGAAATAATGACTAGATAACCTTTTGTGTAGGCATTGTTGGAGGGATAACTATTGTACCAGGGCACCATGCAAACTCTTCTGCCCTTCTTTGAATTGAGCCATAGGATTTTTCACATTTAAAGGTGTCTGAGTTTGTGTTTAGTGCAGGATTTTGCCACTGGGAACATGAATCAGGAAATCAGATGTGCGACCTCCGCAATTCTGCATCCATTAAAATCACCAGATGAAAATATCATGTAATTGGGGTGTGTAGCCCAATTCTCGAGTTGCTCTCCCAGCACAAGGTGGCAAAAGGTTAGTCCAGGAGCATTGAAATTTGAAATGGTAATTGTGCAGGCCTCCGCTCCCATTATGGAGCCTCATTAAGTGGGAGTGCAGGTCATGCGACCTTTGACCCATGTTCCCATCTAGCAAGGCCCCATGTTGGGAGCAAAGCCTCATAAAATTACACTTTTGCTTATACTGACATGTCTATTTTGGGGTTGATATTACAGGAAGTAAGCCAATTCAGTTTTATAATTGGGATATTTGAGTTTGCTTTCGGATCATGGCAAGCGAGTTGAAAATTTTAAAATTGACTGGCCCTCGTGAGACTGCATTTACCTCAGCTGGCCAGTGCCCTAGTGTTTAATACAATTTTGAACTTTATTAATCATGCTTTTTTGCTCCCAGCTGTATCTAACTTCAACAACAGCCGACAATGATTAATTCACAGAATGACACTAGAATTTAGTTAGATTAAGAAGCGTGGGGCCGAATTTTAGTGTGGGTTAGGAGACATATTGCATTGTGCAAACGGCCGCAATTAGATTTTCTTTGGAGAAATCTGATTTTCCCCCGCGTATGGGAGACAACAGAACCAGGGTACGACAGTAGAACCAGGGTACACAGTTTAAGAATAAGGTCTCTCTTTTAAGACTTAGATGAGGAAACATTTTTTCACTCAGAGGGTTGTGGGGATCTTGAACTCACTGCCTGAAAGGGTAGTTGAGGTAGAAACCCTCAACTCATTTAAAAGGAGTCTGGATTTGCAGCTCAAGTGCCGGAACCTGCAGGGCTACAGGCCAAATGCTGGAAAGCAGGATTAGGCTGGGTGACCTGTTTTTCAGCCGGCGCAGACATGATGAGCCAAGTGGCCTCTTTCTGTGCTTCTATGAATCTAAGAAAGCAGCGAAGGCCGAGACGTTGAATTTATTCAAGGCTGAGTTAGATAGGGAGTCAAGGGTTATACGGGGCAGACAGGAAAGTGGAGTTGAGACCACAACCAGATCAGCCATGATCTCATCGAATTACCGAGCAGGCTCGAAGGGTCGAATGGCTTACTCCTGCTCCTAGGTCCTGTGTTCCTATTCCCAACCCTGTGCCATTTTCCTCTGGCCCTTTTCGTGGGTCTGGAATGCCTCGTGTGCAAAATGCACACCTGCACCCCAACCCCACCCCCACCCACCCGTCCATACCTCCTGGTGAGGTTTGGTTCCCCTTTTTAAATGGGGGATGAGAATTGGATTTGCTCCCATGCACCATTGTTGTCTGGTGGTGTGGGGTTTCGGAAGCCCATTAAAAGCAGACCAAGTTTCAGAGTTTGCGAGGAATGCAGAAAGCCAGCTGAGGAGTCGGGAACATTCTGAAAGGTAAGTGTAAAGTGTTTTCACACCTTCATATGTCACTACAGTGTTCTTTAATGTAGGTGTGCTTTTAATATAGTGATTCATCATAGGGACCTGTCCTTTAAAGGTAAGTTGACCCTTACATTGAGCAGCCTTGTGTATTTGTTCAGATGCATTACTGTGCTTTTCCAATGGAGAAAGCACCATAATGCAGCGAGAAACTTTATGAAATATCCTGTCACACTGTGCAGTCATCTTTTCTACTATGATGTAAATAGGTCTGGCTGATAAAAATGAAAACCTGGTTTTGACACTTAAAAAAATCTACAGATGGGAAAAACCTACACTTGAGAAAAATCTAATCACCTGCCCCCTTGCATTGATTGACAGGCACTTTGCTTTGAAACTGAAATGAGCACTTCTATCCTTTCCTTCCCAGGCAGAAGTCTATTGTTTGGACAGTGGTGGCTATTCTGAATGCTTGGCTGAGTTTCAAGTGCTAATTTCGGCACAGTAAGTGTTCCACTTATCCGAGAATGAATGACAATTTCAAATTATAATAACTGATTGTCCCTTTGATGTGGTTTCTGTTGGCACAAGCTAATATGATTACGTGTATTGCAAGGGGTTTTTCACATGCTTTGTTTTCTCAGTATCAATAATATGGAGGTTTTTATTAGATGGTGAGAGGTTTATTTTTTCTCCCCAAGGAATGCAAAGTATTTCCCATGGTTATAATGTTGAATCTGAAGACTGTACATTGTACATACTGGGTGAGTGGCTATGCGGGATACATGGGGGGCTTCGAGGTGGCATGGTGTGGCATGGATGATCTGACGGGGTATGGGCTGACATGAGTGATGGGTGGGGGTGAGGGGTAAGATTTAGGGGGCATTTGAACACTGTTGGAAGCTGGGATATTGTGTTAGAGAATCAAGCCAGGCCTTTGAATCGGCTTGCCTTTGCACCCACACTCCAGCTCAGAAACGTCGCTAAAAATGGTGTGAGAAGACAAAAGTAGCATGTGAAGTCAAACATGGGCTGCAAGCCACAAAAGTGCATGACTTGAGTTTTCCCGAGGCTAGAGGAAGATTCAGTCCTTGGAGTTCAATACACTGAGTAGCAGAAATTTCCAACTCTCTTCCCCAAAAGGCTGAGATGTTTGGGGAACACTTGGATCTTTCAAGACTGTGATTGATGAGATTTTTGTTGGGTAATGGTGTCAAGAGATACAGAGGAAATGTGGGGAAATGAAATTGAGGTACACGACAGTTGTGACCTAACTGAATGACGCAGTTAGACCTGATGGGCTGAATGGTCTACTCCTGTAGAGAGTAAGACAGATTTTGGCTTTGTGTTAATATTTTGGGGATGTTTCAATGTTTGTGGTTGCACAGTAAATGATGAGAGGTTCACTGTACAGAGTGGAGCCTCTCTGCTCTGAGGTGACTGACTGCTATGTGCATTCTAGATTTCTTTTTAAAGAAGGTGCTTAGTTTCAGATACGAGGCAAATTCTATTTTTGCTTGGCTGCTGAGGGTTTACTTCACAGAATATCAAAAATATAAAAATGTTATCATTTAAGTTTGCACAATACCCCAGAATGGTTGGCTTGGGTCCATATTCAAGTGTTTGACAAAGGATTCACACTTAGGTGGCAGAATTTCCTAGAATGGTATAACCGGCAAGTCTCATTGACCAGGCACTTATGCTGAAATTTCCTGCTATTCTCATTACAATGTACCAGAACCTAAAAATCCGTGAAACCCATCAGAGACGGAATAAAGCGTGGAACTTACGTCTTACTGCATCTTTAACACCTTTTTTAATGTATGGAAATTAAAACTTGAAGCCATCAAACCATCATTTGTGCACATTAAGTACGGCCTGTTTAACCACGGAAGCTTTTCAATTTCGCTGATGCCAGGAAAATAAAAAGCAGAAAATGCACAGCAAGTTTCAGTGAGGAAATTATTTTTAGAAGTCGCCATAAACCAGCAGCAATGTGGCTCACAGCTCTGCTGCACCTAAAATTTTGGGTGTAAATTTGTTCAGAATTGCCGCAAATGCAGGAAACTCGCATCCTCTGGTTTTCTGTCTGGTGCAGAGTAATGTTAATGAGTGGCTGAGGCATGGGACAGTTGGGCTGAATGTTCTGTTTCCATGCTGTACATGCTACATATGTAAAACAGAGCACGTTTATCACCCAACTGTCATGCACTATTCATATATCTGTTAAGTGCTGATACATTTGCAGTGGTGGGTTGTGCTAATTTCAAATCAATTTTTAAATTTTAACTTTATTTAGCAAAATCTGTTCCAGATTAAGATGTGAGGGTGGCGTGGGAGCTAAATGTCTGTGCTTATTGAAATAATAAAAACTGATATTATAGATTATTTCTGCAAAGCTTCTTTTATCGATAAATTTAAGGTGATTGGCAAGAGAAACCATGGCAAAATGAGGAAAAAAATTCACACAGCCAGTCGTTAGGATCTGGAAGGCATTGGCTCATAGACGTTTACAGCACAGAAGGAGGCCATTCGGCCCATCGTGTCTGCACCGGTCAACACACTGCCTGAGAGTGTGGTGGAAGCAGGTTCAATCGAGGCATTCAAGAAGGAATAGGATTATTATCTGAAATTCAAGAATGTGCAGGGCTATAGGTAGAAGGCGGGGGAATAGCACTCAATCACTCCTTCAGAGGGCCAGCACAGACACGATGGGCCGAATGGCCTCCTTCTGTGTTACAACCATTCTGATGAAGAGCCATGTTAAGGCTCAAAACATTAACTCTGTTTCTCTCTCCACCAATGCTGCCAGACCTGCTGAGTTTTTCCAGCATTTTCTGTTTCTATTATTGTAAGTTCTCTGGGAATATATCAACATCCCTTTATTGTTTCACCCCTTCCTGGGATTCGCCTGGTTCTATCGAAGGGTCATGAGGACTCGAAACGTCAACTCTTTTCTTCTCCGCCGATGCTGCCAGACCTGCTGAGTTTTTCCAGGTAATTCTGTTTTTGTTTTGGATTTCCAGCATCCGCAGTTTTTTGTTTTTTGTTTTTATCCCTTTATTGTTGTTGCGTTAGGGTCTTGGAACTTCCCACCTAACAATACCTTCACCACACAGACTGCAGTTGTTCAGGAAGGTGGCCCGCCACTGCCTTCTCAGGACAATTAGGGATGGGTAATTAATGCTGTCCTTGTCAGCGACCCATATCCCATAAATTAATTTTAAAAATCTACACTATGAATACTCATAACTTGGATTAATCCCTACCCTTAAACTAAAGGTTTTACTCTATGAACTAGCAAATACAGTGCTGAAAAATGGACTCATGCATGAAGTAAAATATGTATAAAATAAGCTTTCCTTGGCATAAGTTGGATGATACAAGCAGCAAGACAACCTGCCTGCTTGCTTTGCACTAAAATGAACAAATAGCAGCCAGTCTGACGGTGACACAGCCCTGATAACAGGACTGGCCAGTCCACACACTTCTGCCAAACAAAGGTGTGTGAAAGCCAAACAAAGTTATCAAATCTCTCTAGGCTAATCTCTCTGTCCGCATTAGGTCACGAGGTAACAGAGACTTCTCGACTCCCAGAGTCCCGAAAGCCCCCTGTTAGCTTTTCAAATCCATCTTCTATTCCTTGCATCATGGAACAATGGAGGCCATTCCCCTGATGTTTGATGATGAATGTCAAAAATAGTGAATCACAGAAATACACAAATACAAAGAAGTTTTATCAAGTCATGGAAATGTTGGAAATAGCCAGCACGTCTGTCAGAATCTCAGCTGGTAAACAGGTTACAAGTCCGGCGGAGCCTGCATCTCCAACACACCATTCCTGTACACGCCCATTGCATGCACATTGTCAGTCGAGGAAAAGCCTGGTTCAAACAGGACAGTTTTGCAAAGCAAATACGTGAGCATTTAATAGGATTTGGCGGTATTATATAGTAATGTGCTTACAGTTATCAGAATTACCTGGAAAAACTCAGCAGGTCTGGCAGCATCGGCGGAGACCTGCTGAGTTTTTCCAGGTAATTCTGTTTTTGTTTTGGATTTCCAGCATCCGCAGTTTTTTTGTTTTTATCTTACAGTTATCAGATCATTCTTTCCTAATGGCAATCTCATTACAGTTAAAGGCTCATTTTATGGGCTGTTTTATGCATTTCACTGGCAGCTCCACTTAATATAAATGCAGCCATATGGAAAGGAGAAGGGGATAGATTGGCAGATGGGGGTGGGGTGTGGGGGAAGGGGTGGTACAATTTACAAATGTGCAGGTAATAAAGGTCCTCATGACCCTTCGACAGAACTTGAGTTCGAGTCCAGGAAAGAGCTGAAATATAAGCTGGTTTAAGGTGTGTGTGTGGGGGGCGGAGAGATAGAGAGACAGAGAGGTGGAGGGGGTTGGTGTGGTTGTAACCCCCTCCACCTCTCTGTCTCTCTATCTCTCCGCCCCCCACACACACACCTTAAACCAGCTTATATTTCAGCTCTTTCCTGGACTCGAACTCAAGTTCTGTCGAAGGGTCATGAGGACTCGAAACGTCAACTCTTTTCTTCTCCGCCGATGCTGCCAGACCTGCTGAGTTTTTCCAGGTAATTCTGTTTTTGTTTTGGATTTCCAGCATCCGCAGTTTTTTTGTTTTTATCTCAGGTAATAAAGGTGTTCTCTGAAAAATGGAAAAAAGACAACACCTGTCATTTAATTCACAATCAGCATGTTCAGAGGAATGAAAGAGTAAACTTTCCAGTAACTCGCTTTGGAAATGCGCTTTGGGAAACGACATTCCTGGAGCCCACCGTTCACATCGGTTAATTATAAGTCGTTGCTGGATCAGAATCCTCAATCTCCCTCCCTCACAACACTGTGGAGTGCCTTCACTGTACAGACTGCAGCTGCTCAAGGAAGAGGCAGCTCACCACCGCCTTCTCAAGGGCAATTAGGGATGGGGATTAGATGCCTGCAATGCCCAAGTCCAGGAGAATGAATGTATTAAAAGCAGAAAATTTACCTTCCAAGTTCCTTGTAGGAGTAGGAGCAGGAGTAGCAATGTGTACATTTTAAAAGCCTGAAAAGCTGAAGATTATAAAACACGGGGAGCGTTTGAACGTGGAATTCTCTGCCACAAACTGTTTTTGAAGCCAAAGGGATTGTATGATTGTTTGAAGAAGACAAAACGATATGAGGAGCGTGAGACATGTGGATTGGATTAGATGACTTGTGGGGAAAGCACCATCACAGATGGAACAAATGGCCTGTTTCTGTGATGGAATGTTCGATAATCCGATGTACAAATGTTTAACTAGCTTAATCATGAATGCCAATGGGATCGCTCCAAGGAATTTCTTTTTCATTTTAAAATGAGTATTCAAATCATGTTAGCAATAGTCACCAAGGGCATATAATAGTTAATGAATAAATAACAAGTTACAAGGGTACCATGTAATTAAAGAGATCTGATAATATTCTATTCCACAAGCAGTTTATAAACATCAGCAAAGGTTCAGTATCTTCACCTAACATGCTGCCAGCTTCCTATTACTCCACATAATTCATCACAAATACTTTGTAACTGTGTACAATTCACATCACCATATTATAAAAAAGACCTATCTACCCTATTTGAGGTCCTTTTAGCCCCTGGTTCTATTCTGAGCCTCCACAGAATCCTTCTGCTTGTCAGAAAACAACAGAATTCTATGTTGCGGCTACTTTTAGACTTGAACTTCTAGACAAGCTTATTAAACAGTAAAAAACAAAGTTGTAATAGTAAAAAAATATTTTTCTACTAATTGTTAAGCTCAGCCACCTCTTGCAAAATTCAATAGTTGGCAAATTCTAATTCTGAGTTGTGTCTTAATAGGTCCCAGTCTGCATAATTAAACAGGACTTCATATCTCTCCTGTGGGTATCCCACAAAAGAACAGGTTAGCGTTGAGATACAGCTGAAAGGCAGGGGGAAGAGAATGGCTAAATAACTGTCCTCATTTTTACTACATTCGCACCCTCTCACCTCCTTGCCAACCTTTGCAGTTTCTGTCCGAGAGTTTAAATTGAAGCCACAGGTCTTAAAAATACCTCCCCTGGTTGGATTGGGGGGTGGGGGGCGGTGGTACCCCAAAGATGCGCTGGGGAATCCGTTTCGGAAGTTCCCAGGTGAGGTTTGCACGGCAATTACCCAGAAGCGCAATCTTCCTCTGGGCAACTGGGAACCATCCGAAAATGCGACTTAAATCGCAAACTTTGAATGGTTCCGACTGTGTTACATCAATGGTTACCCAGAGAAAGTTAGAAGGATTAAAACCACTTCTAACTTCTGGGTAACTACTGTACAGGCCCAGGCCGAACCCCAAGG
>NC_054492.1:9315782-9343220 GCF_017639515.1 Carcharodon carcharias | reverse complement strand
CTCCATAACAATACTCTCCATACACTCCATAACAATACACTCCATAACAATACACTCCATACACTCCATAACAATACACTCCATACCATACACTCCATAATCTCCATAACAATACACTCCATACACTCCATAACATACACTCCATACACTCCATAACAATACACTCCATACACTCCATAACAATACACTCCATACACTCCATAACAATACACTCCATACACTCCATAACAATACACACCATACACTCCATAACAATACCCTCCATACACTCCATAACAATACACTGCATACACTCCATAACAATACACTCCATACACTCCATAACAATACACTCCATACACTCCATAACAATACACTCCATAACAATACACTCCATACACTCCATAACAATGCACTCCATACACTCCATAACAATACACTCCATACACTCCATAACAATACACTCCATACACTCCATAACAATACACTCCATACACTCCATAACAATACACTCCATACACTCCATAACAATACACTCCATACACTCCATACACTCCATAACAATACACTCCATAACAATACACTCCATACACTCCATAACAATACACTCCATAAAAATACACTCCATAACAATACACTTCATAACAATACACTCCATAACAGTACACTCCATACACTCCATAACAATACACTCCATACACCCCATACACTCCATAACAATACACTCCATACACTCCATAACAATACACTCCATACACACCATAACAATACACTCCATACACTCCATAACAATACACTCCTTACACTCCATAACAATACACTCCTTACCCTCCATAACAATACACTCCATACACTCCATAACAATACACTCCATACACTCCATAACAATACACTCCATACACTCCTTAACAATACACTCCATACACTCCATAACAATACACTCCATAAACTCCATAACAATACACTCCATAACAATACACTCCATACACTCCATAACAATGCACTCCATACACTCAATAACAATGCACTCCATACACTCCATAACAATACACTCCATACACTCCATAACAATACACTCCATACACTCCAAACCAATGCACTCCATACACTCCTTAACAATACACTCCATACACTCCATACACTCCATAACAATGCACTCCATACACTCCATAACAATACACTCCATACACTCCATACACTCCATAACAATACACTCCATACACTCCATACACTCCATAACAATACACTCCATACACTCCATAACAATACTCTCCATACACTCCATACTCACCATAACAATACACTCCATACACACCATACACTACATAACAATACACTCCATACACTCCATAACAATACACTCCATACACACCATACACTCCATAACAATACACTCCATACACTCCATAACAATGCACTCCATACTTTCCATAACAATACACTCCATAACAATACACTCCATACACTCCATAACAATACACTCCTTAACAATACACTCCCTAACAATACACTCCATGCACTCCATAACAATACACTCCATAACAATACACTCCATAGCAATACACTCCATAGCAATACACTCCATAGCAATACACTCCATGCACTCCATAACAATACACTCCATACACTCCATAACAATACACTCCATACTCACCATAACAATACACTCCATACTCACCATAACAATACACTCCATAACAATACACTCCATACACTCCATAACAATACACTCCATTACAATACTCACCATAACAATACACTCCATACACTCCATAACAATACACTCCATAACAATACACTCCATAACAATTCTCTCCATGCACTCCTTAACAATACACTCCATAACAATACACTCCATAACAATACATTCCATAACAATACACTCCATAACAATACACTCCATAACAATACACTCCATACACTCCATAACAATACACTCCATAACAATACACTCCATAACAATACACTCCATACACTCCATAACAATACACCCCATACACTCCATAACAATACACTCCATACACTCCATAACAATACACTCCATACACACCATAACAATACACTCCATACACTCCATAACAATACACTCCATACACTCCATAACAATACACTCCATACACTCCATAACAATACCCTCCATACACTCCATAACAATACCCTCCATACACTCCATAACAATACACTGCATACACTCCATAACAATACACTCCATACACTCCATACACTCCATAACAATACACTCCATACACTCCATAACAATACACTCCATAACAATACACTCCATACACTCCATAACAATGCACTCCATACACTCCATAACAATACACTCCATACACTCCATAACAATACACTCCATACACTCCATAACAATACACTCCATACACTCCATAACAATACACTCCATACACTCCATACACTCCATAACAATACACTCCATAACCATACACTCCATACACTCCATAACAATACACTCCATAAAAATACACTCCATAACAATACACTTCATAACAATACACTCCATAACAATACCCTCCATACACTCCATAACAATACACTCCATACACCCCATACACTCCATAACAATACACTCCATACACTCCATAACAATACACTCCATACACACCATAACAATACACTCCTTACACTCCATAACAATACACTCCTTACACTCCATAACAATACACTCCTTACCCTCCATAACAATACACTCCATACACTCCATAACAATACACTCCATACACTCTATAACAATACACTCCATACACACCATAACAATACACTCCATACACTCCATAACAATACACTCCATAAACTCCATAACAATACACTCCATAACAATACACTCCATACACTCCATAACAATGCACTCCATACACTCAATAACAATGCACTCCATACACTCCATAACAATACACTCCATACACTCCATAACAATACACTCCATACACTCCAAACCAATGCACTCCATACACTCCTTAACAATACACTCCATACACTCCATACACTCCATAACAATGCACTCCATACACTCCATAACAATACACTCCATACACTCCATACACTCCATAACAATACACTCCATACACTCCATACACTCCATAACAATACACTCCATACACTCCATAACAATACACTCCATACACTCCATACTCACCATAACAATACACTCCATACACACCATACACTACATAACAATACACTCCATACACTCCATAACAATACACTCCATACACACCATACACTCCATAACAATACACTCCATACACTCCATAACAATGCACTCCATACTTTCCATAACAATACACTCCATAACAATACACTCCATACACTCCATAACAATACACTCCTTAACAATACACTCCCTAACAATACACTCCATGCACTCCATATCAATACACTCCATAACAATACACTCCATAGCAATACACTCCATAGCAATACACTCCATAGCAATACACTCCATGCACTCCATAACAATACACTCCATACACTCCATAACAATACACTCCATACTCTCCATAACAATACACTCCATACTCTCCATAACAATACACTCCATAACAATACACTCCATACACTCCATAACAATACACTCCCTAACAATACACTCCCTAACAATACACTCCATACACTCCATAACAATACACTCCATAACAATACACTCCATAACAATTCTCTCCATGCACTCCTTAACAATACACTCCATAACAATACACTCCATAACAATACACTCCATAACAATACACTCCATTACAAGACACTCCATAACAATACACTCCATAACAATACACTCCATACACTCCATAACAATACACTCCATACACTCCATAATATTACACTCCATAACAATACACTCCATACACTCCATAACAATACACTCCATAACAATACACTCCATACACTCCATAACAATACACTCCATAACAATACATAACAATACACTCCATAACAATACACTCCATACACTCCATAACAATACACTCCTTACACTCCATAACAATACACTCCATAACAATACACTCCATACACTCCATAACAATACACTCCATAACAATACACTCCATAAACTCCATAACAATTAACTCCATAAACAAGAGCTCACCTAAAACTCAGCTGCCTCTGTCCTTATTAGCAAAACCTATTCAGCCATCACCCCTGTGGTCATTGACCTACGCTGATGCTTGGTTAAGCAATGCCTTTCTTTTAAAATTCTCACCCTTGTTTTCAAATCTCTCCACGTCCTCCTCCCTCCCTATCCATGTAAACTCCTCCAGGCCCACCACCCTCCAAGATACCTGAACTCCTTCAGTTGCAGCCTCTCGTGTATCTCCAATTTTCATCACTCCATCAGTAGTGGCCATGGCTCCAAGTTCTAAGATCTGGAATTCTCTCTCCCTCTTTCCCTCTTTAAGATATTCCTTAAAACCTGCCTCTCTGACCAAGCTTTTAGTCATCCTCCCCCATATCACCTCATGTGGCTCAGCGTCAGATATTTTTTGATGCTCCTTGGAGTTTTTTTCCCTAATGTTAAAGGTGCCATCAAAATGCAAGTAACACTTTTGTTTTTGTTGATGATCTCATGCTGTAACTTTAGCTGATGATCAGTGAAAAACCAGGAAGAAATGGCAAAAAAGGTTAACTTTCAAATGTTTGTACTGGCTTCCTCAGGGGAGAGAGTTTGCATCAGATCTTACGGAATTTCAGGGCCTATATTTGCACGTTTCATGGAAGTATCTGGCACAAAAGGAGCCCATTCAGCACGTCTTGCCTTCCTCTTCTTGAGTTCTTTGCCTGAACCCAAGGCAAAGTGCCATGATTTTTATTATGGTGTGGCACAGAGCCAGGCCCCATGTCTGTCTTGGCCAGAGCGGGGAAATCAAGCCACATGCTGTTGCTGTTAATCCAATCCTCACACTAGCCATTGAGCCATCTGAGCTAACTGGCACCCCACATTTTTTAAATATTCTTTCAAGGGATGTGGGCTTTGCTGGCTAGGCCAGCATTTATTGCCCATCCCTAACTGCTTTAAAGTGGTGGTGAGCTGCTTTCTTGAACCGCTACAGTCCATGTGGTGTAGGTACACCCACAACACTGTTAGGGGGGGAAGTTCCAGGATTTTGACCCAGTGACAGTGAAGGAACGGTGATATATTTCCAAGTCAGGATGGTGAGTGACTTGGAGGGGAACTTCCAGGCGGTGGTGTTCCCATGTATCTGCTGTCCTTGTCCTTCCAGATGATAGTGGTCATAGGTTTGGAAGGTGCTGTCAAAGGAGCCTTGGTGAGTTTCTGAAGTACATCTTGTAGATGATACATACTATTGCCACTGTGTGTCATTGGTGAAGGGAGTGAATGTTTCTGGATGGGGTGCCAATCAAACAGGCTGCTTTGTCCTGAACGGTGTCAAGCTTCTTGAGTGTTGTTGGAGCTGCACTCATCCAGCCTACATCTTGCCTATGCAGGCTCTCTGAAAGTATTATCTAATTAATCCTACTCCCACGATATTTTTCTGTATTCCTGCAGTTTTCCTCTTCAAATACATACCTTCACTGTCACTGGGTCAAAATCCTGGAACTCTCTCGCTAACAGCACTGTGGGTGTACCTACTCCACATGGACTGAAGCGGTTCAAGAAGGCAGCTCACCACCAATTTCTCAAGGGCAATTAGGGATGGGCAATAAATGCTGACCTAGCCAGTGACACCCACTTCCCATGAATGAATAAAAGAAGTGCTTATCCAATTCTCTTTTCAAAGTTACTATTGAATCTGCTTCCACCGCACCACTAGATAGTGCATACCAAATCATAACAGCTCTTTGCATTAAAATATTCTCCCTATCTCACCTTTGGCTCTTCTGTCCGTGTTCTCTGATTACAAACAATTCTGTCACTGGGCACAGTTTTCCTTATATCCTTTTCCAAAATCCTCCTTGATTTTGAACACCTCAATTAAATTCCCTTTAACATTAAGATAAAAGCAAAATACTGCAGATGCTGAAAATCTGAAACAAAAACGAAAATAGCTGGAAAAACTCAGCAGGTCTGACAGCATCTGCGGAGCGGAATACAGTTAATGTTTTGAGTCCGTATGACTCATCAGAACCTATGGACTCAGAGTCATACGGACTCAAAACATTAACTGTATTCCTCTCCACAGATGCTGTCAGACCTGCTGAGTTTTTCCAGCTATTTTTGCTTTTGTTCCCCATAATCTTCTCTGCTCTTACAAGGACAACCCTTGCTTCTCCAATCTCTCTACCTAACTGAAGTCTCTCATCCCTGGTATCAAATTTGTAAATCTCCTCTCCATTATTTCCAAGACATTGACATCTTTCTTACAGTTCGGTGCCTAGAACTAGACACAATACCTCAACAGGCGTCTAACCAATAACTTATAAAGGTTTAGCATAATCTCTGTACTTTTGTGTTCTATACCTTTATCATTGAAGCCAAGGCTTCCTTGTGCTTTTTTAAAAGCCGAACTAAGATAGGGAGAATAAAGAGTGCAAGCAAGAGACTGGATAGAGAGAGAGAACAAAGATGGAGAAAGTGTAAGATCTATTAACCAAGTAAAATACCATTTGTTTAGCTCCTGGGCTTAATCACAGATAGTTCAACAAATCAGATCTGTAATTGTAAATCATGGGCCTTAACAAAATGTAATTAAATTGCAAACTCAACTTTGAAAGGTTCCATAATAATAAGATTTAATACCGAAAAGCAATTAACCTCTAAGTGCAGATTGCAAAACAGCTCAGAATGCTTCGACTATTAAAAGCCATAGGGTGACCAATGTCGACTGAAAAACAATGCACAATTTCACTTTAAATGATGTGGTTGAATAATCACAAGATTCTAAATGTCTGTGGCTTTGCTGGTAGAGGGAGAGAGGCAGGAGTAAGGAATGGTCTCTCAACACAATCCCAATTGAATTATTTATAGCCATCACAAATAAACACTAGAATTGGGGGAAAAGCTCAAATGAATTGGATGGTAATCAGAGGCCTCCTTTTCAAATAGAAGCTCTTGTCGTTCAAGAAAATGGATGAATACATTTCAATTTCGATTGAGAGAGAGGATTCTGTTCTAGAGTTCACTGCTACTTATAGCTATGCACTACCTTCAGCCAACAGGGCCTGTGTGTTTTGTATGCTGTTAAAAGTTAAATTAAAATGGATGTGAGTGAATTGCGGGATAAGAGGTAGTAAAACCTTAAAGGATAAGGTGGTAATGTCATCACTTGCCAGTTTGTTACCAAAGCAGGATGAAGTCTCAGAGAAGCAGCAGCTGCTGGTTATTGGGTGCACCCTTGGTGAGGATAATTATTCACTTTTATTGAATTGAAGTTGCTGTTTGTGTTGGTTTTTTGTGGGCCCCGTCAGATTTATTTTGCTGTGGATCAACCATTCTGTGAGCCTTTGTTGTTATTTTTGGAAAGGGGAGGGGAGTCAAGGCAGGACAGTTGCCAAGGTTACAAGTGCTACTTGATTAGGATCATTGGGAACCTGTTAAAGTCCTTCACAAACTGCAGGTGTCTGTGGGTAGATGGTGATCATTGTCATGAGGGACAATTCCATATTCCACACAGGCCAAATAACAGGTTTACATCACATGGGCCAAAGGCTGATGGGAGGGTAGTGGCCTGACCCACCAATTGGAATGTCGGGCGCAAGCCCACCTTTGGCGGCTGCTAACTGCCTGAGATCATAGTTTCCCCCACAATGTAGGATGATGTGATGCCCCCAAGAGCTGCAGCCAAGTCAGATTGAAGAACTGCCAGCCAATAGAATGGCCGGCTATCGTTTGCACCAGCAGCACCACCGGGAGCGATGGCCTTACCTGGAACGGCAGTCCCCAATCGGGAGCAGGAATGGAGACTGGAGTACAAGGTAAGTGGGGCGGCCTCGCCAGGGCATGTCAGTCAGGACTGGCAAGGGAGTTGGGGGTGTCAAAGGGCTGTGATCAGGAGGCTGGTGCAGGGGGGTGGTGTGGGTTGGGGTGGTGGTGGTGGTCAGGCAAGAAAGTGTGTCCCTCCCAGGATGACCAACTCTTGTGAAATAAAATAAGAGACACACCAACAGTGGGATTGGCATAGGATGGGGGCTGATGACCGTAAGAGTGGTGGGTGCTGTGGGTGAGGGGGGACATGCAGTGTGCATGTTTGCAAAGCAACAGACAAACAACTAAAGACAATTGGAGACCCCCAGGCTTGGTCTCCCAGAGGTTGTCCTAGAAATAAGGCACAAAGGCGTGTCTTCAGAAACACAGGACAAACAGTTAAAATAAGGGATAATCCCTTAAAATATGGGACAGTTAGTCACACTGGGCCTTCCTTGAACACAGGATGCCTGAACAGGAGGGACCCCTGTCCTGAGTGCACTTAGTGCTGGTAGAATACTAGTGTCAACAGGAGGAGACCCTTAAGTGGCCATTAATTGACCCTTTAAGGGCCCAAGGGAGGACTGGCTGCTCAATACCTCCCCTGCCACTAATAAAATTCCAGTAGAGGTGGGTGGACGATAGGCATGGCATCCCCCTGCATCCCACCTGATTCTACTCCTCCCTCACCTGCCAGTCCGCTCCCGGGGGATGGGTGGGGTGCTGGTGTAAAATTCTGGCCATGTGTTCTGGGTGACATAAATTATATAAACAGACTTACCCGATGAGATGATGCAAAGTAACAGTTTGCTGAAGGCTTGAAGAGGGATCTTGTTTTTCAAAAAGCCCAAATTATCCAAATAAAGTGCACAAGTGACCGAATGTCTATTTATAACGTCAAATTTGACAAAAGGTAAAGAGAAGCCTTTGATTTTTACAACTTTACATCTGCACCAATTGCTAATGTTGCACTTATTATGTTGTGGGACAGACACTTTCAACAAGTAGACTCACGTCCAGAGGGAGAAACTGCCAAAGACCCCATTACTTTATCAGCAAAGGAAAACAAAAAATAAGAGGGATGTGTGGATTAAATAATTATTTAATAACAGAAACGTAGCAAATTTCATGAGTCAGTGGAACACACGAACATTTGGAACTGGAAGAAGCCAATCAACCCTCGAGTCTGCTCCAACTTTCAACGAGAGCATAACTGATTTGCAACTCAACTCTATTTTCTCACCTTCACCCCATATATCCCATGACACTCATACCTAACAAACATTTATGGGTCCTCCTCTTGAAACTCCAATTGACCCCAGTATCCACATCTGTTTGGGGTCAGAGTTCCAAATTTCCACTACCCTTTTGTGAAAAGGGGATTGCTAATTACACTCTTGAGTGGCTGAGCTCAGGTTTTAAGATGATGTCATCTTCTCCTTGATTCCCTCACAAGGGGAAACAGTTTCTATCCTATCAAATGCTTTTTACAATTATAACACCTTGGTCAGGTCACCCCTCATCCTCTTGTACTCCATGGAATACAAGTCAAATTTATGCAATCAGTTGTCATAACCCAGAAGGGAAAAAACAGTTCATACCTGTACTCTCATTTCCCAGTTTTGACTGACATTCTATTATAAGGTATACAAGACCAGTTCGGACCAGTATTCTTATTTTCCAGTTTTTACTGTTTTTTCCTTCTGGGAACTTAACCTTCTAAGCTCCGGTATTATTATATGGTTAGGAGCCCTTCTCTTATGCCTTTGGAACCCTCATTTGCTACTTCAGAACCCTACATCTTTGAAATTGTGCTCTCCACCAAATATTCCGTTGGAACATGAAAAGTTATAGGTCAATGTTGTGGCACAGCAGATGGTAAATACTGAGCTGCTCAAATCCCAACAGGAAACTTGAAACAACTGCTGCAACCATTTTACAATTTATATTTATTTTAGGATGCGTGCTGTGAATTCAGTAGTAATAAGACCACTGAGCCTTATAGGTTTCTTACAAAACTAAATTAAACCTTTATTAATAAAACAAACAATTTTAAATGCATACATAGGTCTACAAATTACTACAATGATAACTCTTATCTCCCCTAATTAATCTAACTCCCAGTTACACCTTCGTTAAGGTAACAGTGAAACACATAGATTCAACAGACCCAGGCAAAGCACACACCCTGGACAGTCAAATTCAAAGTTAGTTTTTTTCAGCCTTGGTTCCTTGTAGACAACAATATGAGGCTTTTCACAATTGTGTCAGATCTTACAAAATACCTTCCCTTGCACACAGCCTTCTCTCCTTTACACATATTTTCCCCTTTGAATGCAAATTCCCGTTGTTTCACTATGGGCAGAATTTCACCCTTTATGGGTGGGCGGGCCTGACTGGCTCAGCGGTGGGTGGGCAGCCAATCGCTGCTGCCGAAGCGGGCCCTGCCGCCATTTTGAGTGGGTGGGCCACATCATTTTCACGTCGGCAAGCGAGCCCTGCCCCCAACTCCACAACAGAAAAATTCTGCCCTATGTCTTTGAACTTTACCCCTCCAATAATAAAAAATCTATCATAGTACCAATTTTACCAGTGATCTTTGGGAAAAATAAACACACTGGGCAGAATTTTTCCTTCGGCGATTTGGGGGTGGTACACGCTCACTGATGTGAAAATGATGCGGGGTGACATCGGGGGGAACCCTCGATGTCATCCCGGTCCATTTAAATATTCAGGAAGGTGGGCGCACAACAAAATCAGCTGTCTTCCCGCCGACCTGTCAATGGCCAATTGAGGCCATTGACAGGATAATTGAGCCAACTAAAGGCCTTGCCCGTCCAAGCTTAAGGCTGGTGGGCAGGCCGGGAGCCCCAGCGGGCTCCTGATAATACATGAAGCCTCATCCACTGGCGGGATGAGGTTTCATGTCTGTTTTAAAAAATTTTAATGAAGTTTATGTGATATTTATTAACATGTCCCATCTCGTGTGACATTGTCACATGAGGGGGACGTGTTAATAGTTTTTTTTATTTTTCTATTTTTGATGTTTATAAAGCTTTCAGCACTCTCCCTGAGACAGCACTTAATCTCAGGGCGCAGTGCACTCTTTTGTGTGCATGCGTGATGCGCGCACTCGGACAGTTGGGGAATCCCTCCCCACCTGCTCAGGGAGCACATAGCGTTTCCCGTCGGGCGGCCCACTGGGTGGGCCTTAACTGGCCCGCCCACTCAAAATGGCCGGTGGGGCCCGCCTGCCCATCAAGGGCAAAATTCTGCCCACTTTTTCTTAATTTCTCCTGGCTTGGTAAAACCTTTCATCTCCTCTCTTTTGAACCAAAGCTACTTTAGTTTATTTAAAAATGCAAATGTTTCCTTTACACCTCACATTCTAAAACTTCACCCATGTTTACCAAGTTAGAATTTCAAACCTAGCTTCTCTTCTTACATCAAAGCCTTCAGTCCAACTGGCTCCAATTCAATTAAGTTCCACTCATGCTGACAAACACTCATGCATAGACACAGGCCCCATTATTACTCTACTTTACAATAAATTCCAAACAGCGTTATGAAAATTATTATATCTTCCTGACATCCCCCTCCTCATTGAAAAATGACCCGTCATAATTTAAAAAGATGGATTCATTTTAGTAATCCATCTTACACTACCTCCGGAACTAATCTATATTCTTATAGTATTATACATTACCAGATGCATGCATTAACACACACAGACACGTGCATATTTAAACATATATATATATATATTCCAACTCAGTGTCCCAGTTGTTAAATGTGCAATTTTTCCTTTACACTTCAAACTCTTGACAATGCATCTGCCGTCAGATTTTCTCGCACAACCACACGTATAATCTGTAGATTAAATAGCTGCAGTAATAAACTCCATCTGAATAGCCTTGCACTTCTGTCTCAAAATTTGTCCAAAAACTTTAAAAGATTGTGGTCTGTATAAACAATTGTTTCTGGCGAATTGTTTGCAACATAGATCTCAAAACGCTGCAACATTATCACCAAACTCAAAGTTTCCTTTTTGAACGTTGAATATTTTCTCTGTTGTACATTCAAATTTCGTGAAAAATACCCTATTGGTTTCTCAATTCCAGTGTCAGCTTCTTGTGATAACATGGCTCCAATGCCTATATTGCTTGCGCCAATGGCCAACTTAAATCACTTGGTATAATTGGGCACTGCCAAAACTGCTGTCATAGTTAATAAAGTTTTCAAACTGTCAAATGCCTTCTGACACTCCTGTGTCCATTGAAATTCCATGTTCTTTTTCAATAGTTCAGTCAATGGAGCAACCACACTGTTAAAATTTGGTAGAAATTTCCGGTAAAACCCACACACGCTCAGAAATCTCAAAATTTCTCGTTTTGTTGTAGGCACTAGGAAATCCACAGTGGATTTCACATCTCTTGGAGCCACCTTACCATGTCCAATGGTATGGCCTAGATATGTAACTTGTGCTTCTGCAAGTTCACTTTTAGCCTGGTTCATTACCAAATTACCAGCTTGTAATCGACAAAACAATTCTTCTTGATGCTGTAAATGCCTGAAAACTATCAAGTCATCAATATAAACAGCACAATTGTTTAGACCTGCAATTACTTTGTTTGCCAGTCTTTGAAGTGTTGCAGGTGCATTACCCTAACCAAACAGCATGACTTTAAACTGATAGAGTTCATCTGGTGTCACAAAAGCTGCTATCTCCTTTGCTTTCTCTGATAATGGTACTTGTCAATTTCCTTTTAACAAATCAATCTTTGTGATAAATGTTGATTGCCCCACTTTCTCAATGCAATATTCCAACTGTGGTATAGGATATGAATCACTTTTGGCACCACATTCACCTTTCGATAGTCCACACACAGTCTTTGTGTTCCATCTGGTTTTGGTACCAGTACAATAGGTGAACTCCAGTTACTGCAGCTAGACTGAATACATCATTTTGAAGAATTAATTCAATTTTTTTCTGCATTTGTGATAACTTTGCTAGGCTTAATCCATAAGGGTGTTGCCTTATCGAAGATGAAACTTCTATACACACATAATGTTTAGCTAAATTCGTCCTCCCCAGCTTAATTCCACAAATAGCTTTGTGTGACTGCAATAGCTTCTCCAAATCACTTTGACGCTTGTCTTAAAGGTAATTCAATATTACATTCAAATTTTCAAGTACTCCCTCATTATCCAATTTGATTAGAGGAAAATCAGTTTCAGAATCCTGCATCTATACCTGTTTCTCATTATCTATCACTACTAACACCTCCTTTTAGTCCTCTTCCCTGTCAAAGTACTTTTTAAGCATATTTACATGACACACCCTCTGCTTCTTTCTTCTATCTGGAGTATTTGTTCAATCATTTACTTCACACAGCTTCCTTTCAATCCTGTAAAGCTCACTAAACCTTGCCTTTAGTCACCTAGTACTGGTAACAGAACTTTCTCCCTAGCAACGAAACTACAAGCTGTAGCTTTCCTACCTGCCTTCACTTTTATCACTTGCTGTGATATCTTTAAATATTCCCTAGCTAACCCAGATGCTCTGTCTAATCTCTCTCTGAAGTTTGATAAATAATCCAGGAGAGTAGTTCCTGAATTTTGACCCACCATTTTTTCATGAATTAATTTCAGTGATCCCTTTACCTCATGACCATCAACTAGTTCAAAAGGAATAAAACCAGTCAATGCATTAGGAGCATGCCTAATAGCAAATAGCAGGGATAGAATTCCCCTATACTAATCCTGTGGATGATCCCGAGTACATGCCCTCATCATAGTTTTTAAAGTTTGGTGCCATCTTTCCAAAGCCCCTTGTGACTCAGGATGGCAAGCTGTTGACTTAAATTGTTTTATTCCCAAACTGTTCATTACTTCCTTAAACTGCTGTTGACATGAAATTTGAACACTGATTTGATTGTATTTCCTTATGATGAGAATTTCTGCACCCCCAGTTGGGGAGGTTATGGGGGGGGATGGGCGGGTGCAGACTTCTCTTGGGTAAATGGTGAACCCAATCCCACTTCTTTACCTATTACTGATTCTTCCTGTACACAAACCATTGGTTTTTCCTGTGCCTGAACCTCAGAACCCACAGTACTTTTATTTCCAGAACTTTTCTGCCCCCCTTAATTCCAACAGATTTTACCTGCAATTTCCAACACACTGACTTCGTGTGCCCAGCTTTATTACAATGGAAACACCTCAATTTTCGAGTGTCACTTCTACCCTCAGCACCTTCCTTTTCATCTGAGAAAACTTGCTGCGAATTTTTACCTGCTCCTTCTCTTCCCTGACAACCCGCCTTCCTTTCACCTTCCCACTTTCTCTCCTTTTCTGATTTAACAGGGTGATGAGAAAAAGGTTTAGCTCTATGAACGAACTCATCATCATCATCAATCTCTGCTGCTTGTCTCACCATTTGAACCCTCTCTTCCTCCACATGAGTTCTCACTACCAAAGGAATTGAACCTTTAAATTCTTCCAAAAGAATTACCTCTCTAAGAGCTGCATATGTTGTCTCTTTCTTTAATGCCTGTATCCACCAATCAAAATTTACTTTGTTTTGCTCTCTCAAACTCAATATAAGTTTGCCCAGGCTGTTTTCTCATATTCCTAAATTTCTGCCTGTATGCCTCAGGAACCAACTCATGTGCACTCAAAATAGCCTTTTTTTTAATCACATAATAGCTCACCGACATTTCTTCTGACAATGAAACATAAACCTCATGTGCTCTACCGACCAATCTGGATTGTAACAACAACATCCAGTTTTCCTGTGACCATTTCATTTCTTTAGCTATCTTCTCAAATGAAATAAAGAATGCTTCAACATCCCTTTCCTCAAACTTTGGAAGGACTTGTACAAATTTAAACATCTCCCCACTGGGTTTGAGTTTAAAGGTTTTCTTACCATCAGAAGTTTCCTCAGAATCTGAGATCTCTTTTTTAACTTCCAGCTTTTTAAGCTGGTATCCCCTTTCTCATCCCTTCTCTCTTTCCCTTGCCTCTCTTTCTTTATTCTTCTCTCTTGCCTGGAATTCCAGTTCTAGCTTCCTTTCTTTCTCCTGCCTTTCTGCTTTCTCACTTTGAAATGCCCTTCCTGTTTCCTTTGCCTATGATGCAAGTTTTTTCAGTTCCTTTGCTTGTTCAGGTTCAAGCTTCTTAATTTGTAACTGAAGTCTCATTACCTCCAGTTGTGACTCACTAGTACCAGTTATCATTTCCAAATTTAATTCCTGTGCTATCATTTCAACTATGTTTGCTTTCTTTGTCCTTACAGGTAACCTCAATGGCAACTTATCCAGCAACTCTGTTAACTTACCCTTAGGTACTTTTTGTAACCCAATCAGTTATATCTTCTACTTCCAAAAGCATTTTAGCCATAGATGTAGCCATTTTTGCAGGCGCACCATTTTAAAAATCTCTCACCAACTCCTGAATTCAAAGTTCTTCTCATACTCGTAACATTAAGATTCGCCAGCTCCAAACCAATTAAGGAATTTCAAATATATCCCGCATAGAGCCCCCAACTTTGTTATGGCACAGCTGATGGTAAATGCTAAGTTGCTCAAATCCCAACGGGAAACTTAAAGCAACTGCCACAACCATTTTACAATTTATATTTATTCTAGGATGCGTGCCGTGAATTCAGTAGTAATAAGACCACTGAGTCTTACAGGTTTCTTACAAAACTAAATTAAACCTTTATTAATAAAACAAACAATTTTAAATGCATGCATAGGTCTACAAATTACTACAATGATAACTCCTACCTCCCCTAATTAATCTAACTCCCAGTTATACCTTTGCTAAGTTAACAGTGAAACATATAGATTTAAACAGACCCAGGCAAAGCACAACACCCTGCACAGTCAAATTCAAAGTGAATTTTTCCTCAGCTTCAGTTCCTTGTAGGCAACAACTTGAGGCTTTTCACAATTGTGTTAGATTTTACAAAATGCCTTCCCTTGCACACAGCCTTTTCTCCTTTATACATATTTTCCCCTTTGAATGCAAATTCCCATTGTTTCACTATGGGCAGAACTTTCCCCCAGTCAGACGGGGGGAGTCTAGGAATAGGGGCATGGAGGCACGCCTCTGATCGGCGCCCCCGATTGGGGGTGCGCCGCCATTTTACGTGGGCGGACCAACATGATGGCTGCAAGGAAGCACTTTGCGCTCCCTAAGCAGGCAGGGGGTGGGGGGAACCCCTAAACCAAGTGTGTGCTTTTTAGCACATGCACACAAAAGAGCACACTCATGTCCCTGAGGCTAAGTGCTGCCTCAGGGAGATCGGCTCCTGCTGGAAAAAAATTTAAAAACAGGACAGATAAATTTCCCTTACATGTCCCCTCATGTGAACTGTCACATGAGGTGGGACATGTCCATCACTTTCATTGACACTTTTAATAAAAATGTTAAAACCTACATGAAACCTTGTCCCACCCATGGATGAGGTTTCATGCTTTTTCTTTAGCCCGCCAGGTCTCCCAGCCTGCCAGCCAACCTTAAGGTTGCATGGACAGGTCCATTAAGTACTTTAATTACTTTGTCAATGGCCTCAATTGGCCATTGACAGGTCGTCGGGTGCACAGCTGAATCTGCTGATTCCCCACCTACCTGAAAATTGAAATGAGGCGGGGTGACGTTGGGAGTTCCACCCGACGCCATCCTGCATCATTTTACGCGTCGGCGAGCAGGCCCTGCCCCCCTGCTCGCCGACTGAGAAATCCTGGCCTATGTCTTTGAACTTTACCTCTCCAATAATAAAAATCTATCATAGTACCAATTTTATCAGTAACCTTTGAGAAAAATAATCTTAACTTCTCCTGGCCAGGTAAAGTCTTTCACCCCCTCGCTTTTGAATTGAAGCTACTTTGATTTGTTTAGAAATGTAAATGCATCCTTTACGCCTCACGTTCTAAAACTTCACCCATGTTTACCTATTTAGCATTTCAAACCTAGCTTCTCTTCTTACAACAAAGCCTTCAGTCTCTAATTCAATTAAGTACCACACACACTGACACACACATGCATACATAGACACAGACCCCACTATTACTCTGCTTTACAATAAATTCCAAATAGCATTATGAAAATGATTATATGTTCCTGACAGTCAAACTCATCTCTCTTTCATCACAATGCTTATTTTCTTTCATTCTTAAGCTTGCTTCAGAAATAAATTCATCAACCTGTTATAGGGGGAGCGATCTTTTAGGTTTGCTTGTCTTGACAAGCGGTGAATCACCAGCCAGCTCTCTCACACGTAAACCTCGTGAAGATGTCATTGCGTTACTTTTAGAGTGGCACAGGGCTTGGCCCAACATTTGGAAGTTATTAGTTCTTCAATTCATCCCTTGAAATAAATCCTTTCAGAACATCATAAATTCACTTTTAGCAGCCTTTGACACTTGTCCCTCGTCATCCCAGAACCAAATGAAACCATTCTACCCACACTTTATTGCTTGGTTTCTTCCTTATCTGGCCAAGTTTAACACTTAACTTCAAATATTTCACCAGATGTTAGAAATGTTAGACATGGTAATATTAAAAATTAGCAATGATGCCTGGTCATTCCAAAGAAAACTATACCCAACAGACTTTCTTGATTTTGCAGATAACATATTGTCAGCTACGTAAGACACAACGTTCACTTTTATTCTGGTGTACTTTCGATATCTACATACTTCCGAGTTTTCCATGGAATTCATCAGGTTGTTGATGGGCAGTAAAGAACGAACAAGCATTTATATAGCGCCTTTCATGACCTTAGGATATCACAGGGCATTTCGCAGCCTATGAACTAGTTTTTGAAATGCAGTTGTTAACGGTTCCATTATCTTCAGCTCTCCTTGCAAGGCAAACCTGCCCAGTCAAACTTATTGTTAGCTTAAAACCTCAATCAAGAGATATTTCAGATCATTAAAGGAACTCCGTCAGTTTCACCAGCTATAGATTGGGTCCTGCAATGAAATGCCCTCCCTCCTAGAAGTTTTCAAACTAGCAAAATGACCTCAGGGTAGAATATATCTACAGGTATGTTATAGCAAAACAACTCTTGTTAATATCAGCCCTTTTGATACCCAACTGAGAATTCTAGGGGGAGAATTTTCTCTGTTGGGGGGGCTGAGCGGGAGCGGGTGCAGGTTGGCGCACAGTCCATTGCCGCCCGCGATTGGCTGCGTGCCGCCATTTTACGTGGGCAGGCCAATTAAGGCCCGCCCAGCGTGACCCGCACCCGGAAGTGCTGAGTGCTCCTTGTGCGGGTGGCAGAGGAGGCTGAGTTAGGGTCTACGCTCTTTTGCGCACGTGTGTGTAAGCGTACAGAAATCTCCCTGAGGCACAGGGCTACCTCAGGGTGGTTAGTTTGATTTTGAAAAACGTTAACAAGGAAGAAAAAAATTTTAAGACATGTCCCGTCATGAGCTGGGGCATGTCTATGAATTTTATTTAAAGGTGTTATTTAACTTTAAAAACCTTCATGAAACCTCATTCCGCCCGTGGATGAGGTTTCATGATAAATGTGAAGGCCGCCTGGGCTCTTAAGGTTGGGCGGGCAGCTCTGTTAATTATTTTAATTAATATTTAAATGGCCTCAATAGACCTTTAACAGTTTGGCGGGTGCGCAGCCGACTCTGGTGCGTGCCCGCCGAACTGAAAATTGGAATGACATCAGGATGCACATTATTTTACACGTCGGCGAGCGGGACCCACTCCCAATCGCCGGCCGGAGAAATCAGCCCATAATATATTGCACTAAAAGCCAATCACTTCACTTACACAGATAGTGACTATTCTAAGGGAAGTAAATACTCAAATTGTATTCCCTTAATAATGAGTTTTTTCTCTTGTCAATCGAAGATGAATATAAGATGGACTATTTCACTTTAAATTTACATACAATGTCTAAATCCACCTCAATTAATAATTGGATATTCAAACAAATATTGATTTGAAGAAGATTATACTCATGGTCCAGTATAATTTCTTTGGAGTGTCATTTGTCTCAACTGTTAAGGGGAGTCGGTAGTAAACTTGACCCTTTGTGTCCTGACGATGGCTGACCTATGCCTCTAGTATAAATTTGATGCTGTCCACAGATACTGTCAGACCTGCTGTGTTTTTCCAGCATTCTCTGGTTTTATTTGCTTTGACCTATGTCTCTGTTTTTTTGTGCCTGCGTGTTGGTTTTTTTAAGCCCTGGACTTTGTCTCTGTGGCTCATTGAAACCGGCTGGCATTGTCCATTTTATACTACAAAACCAATTCTTTAACAAGCCTTATCAATCTTTTTTACTTAGCTGTCTTTATGTGAATCTTTGAGGGTCGTTTTTTTACCATCTAATTTCTGTCATAAGCGTTTGGCTGTTTTCCAACAATAAAGCATTCAATGTTCTTATGAATTCCCATGCTTCTGTGCAGAGTTTTTCACTAGCTTCTTGGCGCTAGTTCAAATGCTGCATAGCGCAGTTTATTTTCTCAACTTCCATTAATTTAGTTAACACTTTAATTTCTTCATTAAGCAGGTCACTTCCTTTATATAGCCACGGTTTGAACATAGGAAAGGAAACAAAGCCACATAAGGGGAATTTGTGGTGGGGGGGGGGGTGGATTTTCTCCCGGTCAGGCGGGTGGTTCAGGAGCGGGCGTGGGCGGGTGTGTAGCCAATCGCCGCCTGTGATCGGCTGCGCGCTGCCATTTTACGTGGGCAGGCAAAATAAGGCCCGTCCAGTGTGATGCGGATCCGGAAGTGCTTAGCACTACCTTTGTGAGCAGAGGGAGGAGGAGTGAGAGTCAGGCCCTGCACTCTTGCGCGCGAAAGAGTGCAGAAATCTCTCTGAGGCACGGAGCTGCCTCAGGGAGATTACTTTGATTCTGTAAAGTTGAATAAAAAAATAGAAAAAAAATTTCAGGCATGTCCCCTGGTGTGACAGTGTCACATGAGCTGGGACGTGTTAATGCATTTTAATAACATTTTTTATTAAACTTATAAACCCTTCATGAAACCTCATCCCGCCCGTCGATGAGGTTCCATAAAAAATGCGAAGGCCGCCTGGGCTCTTTGCCTGCCCCCCCGCCAACATTAAGGTTGGACGGGCAGCACAGACAAGTGCATCAATTAGTTTAATAATGGCCTTAATAGGCCTTTGACAGTTCGGCGGGCGCACAGCCGACTCCGCTGCATGCGTGTTGAACTGAGGATCGGAATGACGCACGTCATTTTATGCATCTGCGAGCAGGGCCTGCCTCTGCACACCCGAACAGAAGGTTCAGGCCTTTAAGTCAGATGAACAACATCTTGGTTAAAGAGGTTGGTTTTAAAGAGGTTTTAAAGGAGCAAAGGAAAGTAGAGAGACAGGGATTTCTAGGATAGGAATTCCAGAGCTCAGGGCTTAGGCAGCTGAAGGCATGGCCACAAATGGTGGAGCAGCTTAAATCAGGGGTGCTCCTAGGGCTGGATTTAGAGGGGCATTGATATCCCAGATGGTTGCAGGGCTGGAGGGGATTACATACACAGGAGGGGCTAGGGTTTGAAAACAAGGATGGGAACTTTAAAATTGTTTAACTGGGTGCCAGTGTAGATCAATGAGCACAGTGTGACTGGTGAATGGCATTTTGGGCAAGTTAAGACACAGGCAGCAGATTTTTGGATGACCAAAAGTCTACAAAGAGTAGACTATGGAGGCTGTTAACTTGAAAAGCACTTGAAGAGTCAAATCTGGCGATAATGAAGGTGAGGATGAGGGTTTCAGCAACAGAGAAGCTGAGGCAGAGGCAATGTTATGCAGTTGGAAATAGGCAGTCTTGGTGATGGTGTAGATATGTGTTTGCAAACTTACCTCAGGGTCAAATATGACATCAAGGTTGCCAGCAGTCTGGATCAACCTCAGGCTGTTGCCAGGGAGAGGGATAGAGTCAGTGGCAAGGGAGTGGAGTTTGTGGCAAGGATCGAAGACAGTGGGTTCAGTCTTCCCAATATTTAACTGGAGGAAATGTCTGCTCTCTGCTGGATGTCAGATGAGCAGTCTGAAAACTTAGAGGCAGTGGAGAGGTCAATAGAGGTACTGGTGTAGGAGAGGTGGGTTCATCAGCGTACATGTGGAAACTGACATTGTGATTTCAGATGATGTCACTGACAGGACGAATGTAGTTGAAAAATAGGAGGGGCCCAAGGGTAGATCCTTGGGGTGACCAGGGGTGATGGTGCGGGAGCGTGAAGAGAAGCCATTGCAATTGATTCATTGGCTATGATTAGATGGATAAGAATGGAACCAGGTGGATGCAGCTACCCAGCTGGATGATAGTAGAGAGGCATTGGAAGAGGATGGTGTGATCAACTCTGTCAAAGGTTGAAGACAGGTTTAGAAGGCCGAGGAGAGGAAGTTTACCTTTGTCAGTCACTTAAGATGTCATTTGTGACTTTGATAAGAGCCATTTCAGCGCCATGACAGGAGCAGAAACCTGATTGGATGGATTCAAATTTGGAGTTCTAGGAAAGAAGGGAGCAGATTTTGGAGGCAACAGCACAATCTAGGACTTTGGAGAGGAAAGACAGGTTGGAGATGGTAGTTTGCAAGAACAGAGGCGTCAAGAGTTCATTTCTTTGAGAAGAGGAGTGATGGCAGCTGATTTGAAGGATAGAGGGACAGAACCTGAGGTGACAGACCCAGTAATAAAGTCAGTGACCTGGGGACTAGGAAAGGAAGGTGACAGTTGGTTGTTTATTGGGAATAAAGTCGAGAGAGCAGGAGGTGGGTCTCATGGACAGGATTAACTCAGAGAGGCCACGAGAAGAGGTCAGAGAGAGCTTGAGAAAAAAAACAATGGAGGGCTAGAGCAGGGGGAGCCTTCGAGGAGGTTTGGCCCAGTGGGCTAGGGGATGAGAGCAGCTGATCGGATAAACTTAAATCTCGGTGACTCCAGATCCACAGAAATGTGGTTGACTGTTAACTGCCCTCTGAAACTGCCCTAGCAAGCCATTCAGTTCAAGGGCAATTAGGGATGGGCAACAAATGCTGGCCTTGCCAGTGATGCCCACACCCCAAGAAAGAATGTTTTAAAAATTGTCCGCCATGTTTGTTCAAGTCTGTGCCCCTTGGTTAAGTCCAGGGAATGAAGATGAGGCACATACCAGGAAGGACCTGAGGGCCCAGGTGAGAAAGAGTAATGGTTTTAATGGAAACTAGGGCATCAAAGATGGTGGCGAAGATGTGATTGGGCAGATTGGTAGCTACTAAAGTGTCATGGTGAAAGGAGGGCCAAAGGCTAGGCAATTAGAATATTCAGACTGCAGTTATAAATGAATTGGGAGAGAGTTTTCTCCAGGGTCGGAAGTGGGTGGAAAGGGCTACAAGGAAGAGGTGAGAGGTGGCCATTTCTGTGATTGATACTATAGGAGTAGCAAGACCATGCAAGACGGCAAGGTCAAGATGAATATAGGTTAGGGTTTACACACAGGGAAAGATTAAGGCAGGATAGGGGAGCAGTAAATTCAGAGGAGGGAGGACATGGTGTTCGAGATGGAGTTTAAAATCACCTAAGATGAGAAGCCACTCACTTTGAAGCATTTCCTTATTCAGAATCATCTACATAAATTGAGTAAGTATCATTAAACACTGGTGTCTAAATTATAATATGGAACACAATGAAAGTAGTTAAAGCATGCTTTTCTTCAATTCATTCATGGGATGTGGGTGTCGCTGGTTAGGCCAGCATTTATTGCCCAGCCCTAATTGCCTTTAAGAAGGTGGTGGTGAGCTGCCTTCTTGAACCACTGCGTGAGCTGAACCTTGGTAGCACTCTCACCCTTGAGGCAGCAGATTGGGGTTTATGTCCCATACTGAGACTTGGGCACATAATCTAGACTGGCACTTCGTTGCAAGTGCTGAGCAATCATAGCCTGGCAGGGTGCTTGGAGCTTGCAGCATTGTGTCTGAGAGGTGAGAGTGCAACCACTGAGCCAGCCAGACTGTAAGGCTGAGCTCTTACGTTCCTGCCAGGAGTCTGACAGCAGCTCGATTTTTGGCACAGAATCCAGCAGTAAAACGTAATATAAC
This sequence comes from Carcharodon carcharias, assembly GCF_017639515.1. Lineage (NCBI taxonomy): Eukaryota > Metazoa > Chordata > Chondrichthyes > Lamniformes > Lamnidae > Carcharodon > Carcharodon carcharias. Next base: position 9,320,286 of record NC_054492.1, on the reverse strand, counting down.
TTCTATTTCTTGTGACTTTGTCCAAGTCAGTGCTCCCACCTGAATCTCTTTGCAGAGGCTCTACTGCAAATGAACTGTCAATTGCCGCATCTGATTCGTAGCGATGGCCACTGGACTGTGGCGTCAGTATCAAAGCGCAACTTCTCCAAGTCCCTCCATACTCCCTGGGCTCACTGTAGTGACATTCATTGCTAATGATCCTGTGATCCCCAGCCATTCAGGCAATCAATCTCCAGCTACAGATATTAACTGAAGGAAAGAACACTGAAGCAACAATTTTAAACTAAGTCACAGGCCATTTCCTGTATTAAACTTATTTTCCCTATTTTTCGGATTGCCAGCAACACTGAGTCACCCATCTGTTACTGAAGAAAATCCAGCTAGAGCAAAGCTTCATTAAGGAGAACAGCATTGGTGATATAAGATTGTTCCCATATACAACAAGTTACAACAAAATAACATGGAAAGCCACCTGCTTTAACTAGATCGAATTTGTTTGATTTTAGTGTTTCTGAATTTCAAAGCAGTGAGATTAATAAATTACTAAAATCGAAACTTGGAACTGTCTGGATTGTGAAGATTTATTAGTTAAAAAAAAATCACCAGTGATGATTTAGATTACAAAACCAACAAAAGTATAGAAACTGATACTCTCAGCAGTAATAATGGCCAATTTGACTATGGCACAGCAGTAGGAAAATTGGAAAGAGTGGGGGTCATTTTAACCTAAGTTGCCAGGAGGGAAGCAAACGGGACCAGGAATGTTAATCATACACCCTGCCAAATATTGCTCCATTCATTTCATTGGAGAGTACTATCCGGCAGCTTTGCACCCTGTCTGGTCAATTTCCTGATGAGCAGATTAGTTTCAAATTGTCCCCCGCAATGTCTCAGTCCAACAGGTACAATAATTTTAGGGAAGTCAGGAGGCAGAAACACTCCTGAACAGTCTTACACATATGTTGTGGAGAATCACCCATGTTGTGAAGGTTATTGGAATGGCCAAGGTGTGTTCACATACCCGCTGTAGGTGCACTGGCCAGTGGCCCATGCGTGGCAGTGATGAAGATGGTACTGAACCTGAAAAACCACGAGCCTTTTCTCCTGGCATAAGTGCTAGCATTTGCCCACCCACAATTCCCCCTGTGACCCTGCTCCTGACTCCATCAGTTTACAGAGATTCATGGGGATGGCCCCAGCTTTAATATTACTATGGGTACCTGCGCTATTATGGATGCAGCTAATGTGATGTGAGACACAACAACAACTTGCATTTATATCGTATCTTTAATGAAATTAAATGCCGCAAGGTGCTTCACAGAACCAAACATTGACACTGAGCCAAAGAAAGAGATATTAGGACAGTTGACCAAGAAGAACTATTAATAATGTCAGCCAGACTCTCCAGTTGGCTGTCCCACCTTGGGACAATGCCTCCTTTGCTTAAGTGACTATGTGTCTTAGGAAGCTCCACTCAAAGAATTGATTGCCTAACCTTATACTGCCAGTTCTGTTCAGGATTGAGAAAGTTTTACATTGCTGGAAGGGCCAGGCCTTCTCCATCTGCTCAAATGATCACAAAAGATCCCATGGCCCTGATAGAAAAGGATCAGGGGAATTCCCCGGATGTCCTGACCAATATTCATCCCTGAACCAACACCGTCAAAGATGGTGAAGAAGATGAGTCTCCGAAGAAGAATAATATTGAACTCGAAAAGTTAATTCTGTTTTTCTCACCACAGATGCTTCCAGACCTGCTGAGTTTTTCCAGAATTTTCTGTTTTTATTTCAGATTTCCAGCATCCACAGTATTTTGCTTTTACCATAAGAAATAGGTTATCTGCTCATTTATATCATGGTGGGAGCTTGCTGTGCCTAAATTGGTTGTCACGTTTTGCCTATACATCACAACAGTGACTGCGTATCATTAGCTGTGAAGCACTTCGGAATGTCACGAGGATGTGAAAAGTGCTACATAAATTCATTATCACAACATAATGTTAACAAATGGTCACCAGCTTGGGTGGTGTTTCAAAGAGGACATTTGCCCTCTGTGCCCAAAGTGGACAATTAACAATGCACTCAGAGCTCAAAGAGTAGAACATGAAAGTGCTACAAGACTGCCCAACCATTTAAAACATGCACATGCCAATCTCTAACCAACTAACGGAATTTTAAAAAATTCTTCCATTGGATGTGGGCATCGCTGGCAAGGCCAGCATTTGTTGCCCATCCCTAATTGCCCCTTAACTGAGTGGCTTGCTAAGCCATTTAAGAGCCAACCACATGGCTGTGAGTCCGGATTCACACGTAGGCCAAACCAGGTAAGGATGGTAAAATTCCTTCCCTAAAAGGTATTAGTGAACCAGATGGGTTTTTACAACAATTGATGATAGTTTCATGGTCACCGTCACTGAGAGTAGATTTCAATTCCAGATTTATTAGTCGAGTTTAAATTCCACCTGCTGCTACAGTGGGATTTGAACCCGAGCTCCCAGAGGATTTGCCTGGGCCTGTGGATTACCACTCTGCCGCCATCTGCCCCTCATGCTCTGAATCCTTTTATTTATAGGTTTCTTTCTAATTATAATTGTTGAAATAATTTTTTATTTCTTATTTCCCATTAACTAGCGGTTGATTCATATTAAATAAATGTGAGCTGTGGCTTAACACCATCTCTTTTCAGCTCCCTACAGTGTGGCAGAGCCGGTGAGACAGTGTTTCACACTGCTTCAGTTGGATTAAAAAGACTGCATGAAATTTGAGATGATGTTCGCCATGGCATATGTACAGATAATGTAATTTCAGCAAACTAATAGCCTTCATATGGGGATTCGGCCATGAGGCTGCCAGAACCTGAGTGAAGGAGCAGCTTAGAATGAGACACCCCTGTGTGAGCTTGCAGGAATGTACCTGAAGATGCAGGGAATACGAGTTAGACAGAGAGGGACCCTGGGCGGAGGAGGCAGAACTAATAAAGTAAAGAGTAAATCAAAATGCTGTGGATGTTGGAAATCTGAAATAAAAGCAGAAAATGCTGGGAATACTCAGCAGGTCTGGCAGCATCTGCGGAGAGAGAAACAGGGGTTTTTTCTGTTTTTATTTAAATTAAACAGCAACTTGGCAATCGACTTATGCTCAGTCAGCCAAGAAAGTCAATGGCTATGGGGAACAAGCAAGAAAGAGGAGTTAAGGCCACAATCATACCAGCCATGATCTCACAGAATGGGGGAGCAGGCTCGATGGGCTGAATGGCCTATTCCTGCTCCTATTTCCTATGATCTTATGAACTATCTGCTGGAGGGAACAGCTCCTTTTTTTAACAGCTGCAATGCCCACTTCTGCAAAACTGAAAAGAAAATAGAAATATTAGGAAAAGGAGGGTGGGGCCATTCAGCCCCTCATACCTGCTCTGCCATTCAGTTAGGTCCAGATTGATATGCACTTCAACTACATTTTCTGTGTTTGCTCCATATCCCTTGGTGCCCTTGCTCAACAAAAATCTCTCAATCTCAGTCTTAATTGAAAGCTCCAGTTGACCCCCCACCCCACACCCACCCCCACCCCAGCATCTACGGCCTTATGGGGAAGAGAGTTTGGATTTTGTGTGAAAAATTGCTTTCTGATTTCCTTCCTTCCTCTTGATCTGGACTCCACCTCCCTAGAAGAAATTGCTTCTCCATATTGACCCTAACAAATTCTTTGAACATTTTAAATACCTCAATCAGATCACTCCTCAATCGGCTGTACACAATACGAAGACAGACTCTGCTTCCCTTAGCAGGGGCACTTTGCAAACCTGTGGACAATTACAGACACTTGAGCTTCTCATGGTGATTTTGGATCTGAAGTAAGGTCTGATTTTAGAATTACAGCACAGAAAGTGGCCCTTCGAGCCTGTGCTGGCAATTGATCTATCCAATTTGGTCCTCTGCCTGAGAATCGTTGCAGTGTAAGTTGCTAATTTGCCAACATTTCCAAGTAAACTGGAGGCTGGAATTTTAAATTCAAATTTTCAGCAGGAGATTGGTGCAAACTTGAAGAAATGGCTGATGGTACACACAGACACAGGCACACACAGACACACACACACAGACACTCACACACAGAGACACACACACACAGACACTCACACACAGACAAACACACACACAGACACACTCACACACAGACACACACACACAGACACACACACACAGACACACACACACAGACACACAGATCACACACAGACACATACACACACACACACATACACACACACACACAGACACTCACACACAGACACTCACACACAGACACTCACACACAGACACTCACACACAGACACTCACACACAGACACACACACACAGACACACACACACAGACACACACACACAGACACACACACACAGACACACACACACAGACACTCACACACAGACACACACACACACACAGACACACACACACAGACACACAGATCACACACACAGATCACATTCACACACACACACACACAG